>NW_008433655.1:0-375 GCF_000622305.1 Nannospalax galili | reverse complement strand
TAAATAAATAAATAAAAATAAAAAAAAGAAATTCCATTTATAGGAATTTATCTTAAGGAGAGCGTTCTAAAGCCTCATGATGATATTATTGAAAATAATGGTGGTCTGAGGGTATAGTTCAGTGATAAAGTATGGGTTTAACATAGTGAAGCCCTAGGTTCAATTTGCCAGCAAAATAAATACACTTAATCTTAGCCAAAAGACCAAGAAGCAAGCAAATAAATAAATAAATAAATAAATAAATGGTAAAGTATCTAAGTGTCTAAGAATAGAAGAACTAAATAAAATTGACACTTTAATAACTGCAACAGTTACCATCAATGGTATTTACAATATGCCTGACATTACCATATTCAACATTATAGCAGCTTATAA
>NW_008433654.1:0-376 GCF_000622305.1 Nannospalax galili | reverse complement strand
CCACAGCTCTGCGAGGCATCACCCCATCAGGCACTTTCCACTGGGTCTCCAACCTCAAGGCAGACTTCTGCATGGCGTCCCAGGGTTTCCTTTGAAGTCTTGGTGAGAACAGCCTTGACCCAGTAACTCTAGCACTCTGCATACGTGCCAAACCAGCTGCACCTGGACAATGCCCAGGTCTGCTGCTTACAGGAGCTGCATCTGGGCCCCTTGGAACCATGACTATAGCCAAGGAGTCCTTGGCCAGCAAATCAGAATCCCCAGCCAGCCTTGGGGCTCTTTTCTGAAACAGCTCTGCCTTGAAAGATTTCTGAGGTGCCCTCAAGGCATTTTTCTTTTTGTTAGGCTGAAGAAGTTTCTTTTTATCTGTTTTAAT
>NW_008433653.1:0-376 GCF_000622305.1 Nannospalax galili | reverse complement strand
TTGATCCACTTGGAGTTGAGATTTGGCTATGAAATCAGTCACCCCACTAATCACCAGTTTGGCTGATTTGGCTGGGTAGGTGGGTGTTCACTTCTTCTCTCACAGCTCCACATGCATCCCTCCTGAAACTGTGAATTTGATCGAAGAGAATGATCTTCTCTGATTAAAGAGGACTGGTCTTCAGTCAAGGGTATGAGAGTAGCTGTGCTCCCCTGCTAAAACCTTCAAATCAGCACTCATCAGTCTTAACCCAGGTCAACAATCTCTAAGGATGGTGCCCTCATTCATTGCTTTTCTCCTCATAAAGAATATTGTTAATAAAATGCAGTTTCATACAGAAAAATTCATTTTTAATACAACTGACACTAAGATGCAT
>NW_008433652.1:0-376 GCF_000622305.1 Nannospalax galili | reverse complement strand
AGACGGTGTTACAGTGGGAATTCCAGGTTAAAGAGGGAAACACACATTCTAATGACAACATTCAAACCATTGGCACTGCCATTGGCGCTGTCCAGTGAAGGGTTGTCAAACAACCATCATCATTCCGATCACCCCATCTAATTTATCCTCTAAATCGAGATCTCATATGTATTTCACTTATGATAATAGACGCAGGTGTCTCACAGATCGTAATGATGATGGTCAATTTACAATTCGTATAAATGACCCTTGGGACGTCAGGTGGCAGAATGGAGTTGGAGGAAAAAGTTTTTATAATAATGGGTTCACCTTACTCCCAGTGGGATCTTTATCTATTTCCCGCCAGCTGGTCCCTGCTACCATTGATAAACAAGTG
>NW_008433651.1:0-375 GCF_000622305.1 Nannospalax galili | reverse complement strand
GAATGGAGTAGGTTGCTAAGAGGCCCAAGGACACTGAGTTTTAGCCAAGAACCTGACTACTTTTCTTCAGGTCTTTTACCCTAACTGCCTAGTGAATTCCTACCTCCTACTGTTATCACACCATCCTCTGAAGGCATTACCCAAATTTCCCATAAGGAATTAGGATGCAGATCTCTCTGGCTTCTTCCATGCTGAACAGGGATGCAGGGTGAGGTAATTGGAGGACCCCTTCAGTGGGTCTATCTAAAAGACTAGCAAATTGCATAACTCTTGTCTTGAGGAAAAGAAAATCTTTGAATCATGAGTAGGAGATGTGAAGGAGATGTAAAGGCAAGAGGAATTAGCATTACAAGTTCTAGACAGGGAACTAGAAAA
>NW_008433650.1:0-376 GCF_000622305.1 Nannospalax galili | reverse complement strand
CCCCCCCACCCTAACCTCTTATCTCCTCTGTCCTGGCATCCCAAACCCTACCATAAACTTTTCTTCTCCAAGCACTCCCCCTCTTTACTTTCTTTTTTTAAAAAACATTTATTATTTTTTAAGTCTTTTGCTTTACTTGTATTTCTACTGATACGTGTGTAGCAGCCACGAAGGCCACAGAGCCACCACCATGTGGGTGCTAGGAATTGAACCTGGGTCATCTGGAAGAACAGCAAGTGCTCTTAACCTCTGAGCGGCCTCTCCAGCCCCGCCCACCTGGCTTCCACCGAGGAGCCCATTTTAGTTTCCTGGCTTCTACAGGTGTTCCAAATTAAACACAGATCTGAATATTCAAAGCTAGGATTCACATATGAGA
>NW_008433649.1:0-376 GCF_000622305.1 Nannospalax galili | reverse complement strand
AAAAAAAAAATCAACCAAACAAAAAAGAGGCCAATAATGTAGGAAAGAAAGGGAGAAACTTAGAAAGCATATAGAAAATATGTGGTAAAATGACCCAAGTAAGTCCCTTCCTCTTAGTAATTACTTCAAGTGCTGCTTTATTCAACTTTCCAAACAGAACAAAAGATTGTTAGAATGCTAAAAAAATGGTCTGATGATACAAACAGATTGAAAAGTGAAAATCTGACAAAAGTATTCTACGCACATAGTAACCAGAAGAACGAGGGGTGGCTGTAGTGATATCACATAGAATGAATTTGAATAAAAAAATTTACCAAAGGCAAAGAAGGCTGTCATGTATTAATGATGCTAATTAAATGGTTCAATAGATGAAGAT
>NW_008433648.1:0-376 GCF_000622305.1 Nannospalax galili | reverse complement strand
ATATAATAAATACCTAGCTATTTGTGTGAAAAATACCTAAGAAGTTATTGAATATTAGCTGAAATGATCCCATGACTGGAATATATAAAATAATCTTTAAACCAAAAATACCCACCATGTCCTGGATGTTATAAGAAAAAGGTTTCTATGGGGAAAGTGGTACCCAGAAGAATTCCGTGGTGAAAGAGGAACAGTGTGTTCAGTAACATGCCACTGACCAGTTCAAAGAGACAATTATTGCATTCATGAGTGGGTAGTCTCTTTTGCCCTAGGCCCAATCTGGAACCACAGGAGGAACTAAGCGATGTGCAGATAGTACCCTGTTAAAAGCTCTCTATTGACCAACAAAGAGATGCTTGGCCTAGAAATGGAAGTT
>NW_008433647.1:0-375 GCF_000622305.1 Nannospalax galili | reverse complement strand
CACAGAACTAAACAGACAAGCACACAGTCACTATTATGGTTAAAAGTTGACAGCATGGGATGGGAAGAGACAGATGAGTATGGCTGTCATTAGCAAATACAACATCTCCCAACTGAGTGCCTGGGGGAAATTTGGTCTGCTTCAACCCAAGAGGAATTGGAAGACCAAAATCAGTTTGGGAAGGCCAGAACCATCAAGGATGGAGGAAAGAGGATGATCCAGGGGGTGGGATGGGGATACTTTTGACAACAGGGGTGAAGGGATTTCCTGTCACCTGCTGGGATCCCTCCAGCACCTCCAGTCTGACAGAAAAGGGCCAATGCTTGCAAGGAGAAGGAAGTCATGGGGCTTGGCCTCTTCGATGCTTGGGCTGAG
>NW_008433646.1:0-375 GCF_000622305.1 Nannospalax galili | reverse complement strand
ACCGCAGGGCCCTGATCCATACACTCTTCACTAAGAATCCCTGGTACATGACGACACTGACAGCTGAAGGAGGTCACCCATGACTGTCACTCTCGTGGTATATGGCAACAACACAAACAGCAGCTCCTGCCATCTTTGCAACTGTCTCTTTAACCAGGAAGAAACACACTCTTATGACAGACTCCCTTTAAAAGTATGGCACAAGGGGCTGGAGAGATGACTCAGCGGATTAGAGTATGGACCGCTCATGCAGTGGACCCAGGTTCGAATCCTAGCACCACATGGCGGCTAACAACTGTCACTCCAGTTCCAGGGGGCCTGACATGCTCTTCTGACTCCGTGGGCATTGCAGGACACAGATGCACTTATATACAT
>NW_008433645.1:0-375 GCF_000622305.1 Nannospalax galili | reverse complement strand
TTGGGGATCTATCCTCTAATATGCTCCAGCATCAACCTAAAACAGAGAAACATGAAATCATGGCTTACAGTAGGGGACCAACGCTCCAGGCTCATGTGAGGGGACCATAGCTCCAGCTCACAGGAAGGGACCACAGATCCCAGTTTATAAGAGGAAACCAAAACTCAGTTCATGAGAGGAGAACACAGCTCCAGCACACAGGAGGAGACAACAGCTCTAGCTCACTGTGAGGGGATCACTGGTCTAGTTCCAAGGACTCCAGGACCTTACCAGAGGTCCAGCTCCCAGGAAGGGCCCAGAGCTCCAGCTCACAAGAAGGGACCTCAACTTCAGCTTTCAAGAGGAGACCACTGGTCCAGGATCACAGGAGTGGAC
>NW_008433644.1:0-375 GCF_000622305.1 Nannospalax galili | reverse complement strand
AAAGATGTGGATGAGGCCATAGACACGTCATCTTTTTCATCTCCCAGGACACAGTTGAGGAAATGGTACACAAGAGAAACAGATGTCCCAGTTCACTGAAGCCATGACACCTTTGCTCTGAGGAAGCAAAGTTGATGGCTCAGCTCCCCTGTGGTCTCCAGGTTTGCAGAGAGCAAATCTCACCTAAACTGGGTAACATTTTCTCAAGGGAAAAGCAGCCCTTAGAGAACAGCTGGGCTGCTCAGTGACCACTCCAGTTCCTGTTATGAAATTCTGAGGCTCCCGGAATAGGAGAACAGGTTGGAAAAAGAGCATTACCCAGGACAGTCCATGGCTCACCCTTTGCAAAGAAGCCACTCAGGAAAAGACCGTAGG
>NW_008433643.1:0-375 GCF_000622305.1 Nannospalax galili | reverse complement strand
AAATATATATATGCTATATATAATTATATATTTATATACATGTTATAATTTTTTTAAACATTTGAGATTTTCATATAATATAATTTGATGGTATTTAGATACTTTCCCCCATCTGCACCCCTGCACAAGCCCAATTTGATATGTGCCACAATATGGCCTATAGAGACTGAATTGTGTCCCCATATGTCCCTCAGAGTGGGTCCATGCACTGGAGCCTTGTTGACCTGCCAAGAGTCTCATCCTTGTAAGAGACTGTCTCTTCCATTCCCAGAAGTCATGAGTTGCCCAAAGTTCCTTAGGTTAGGTTGGAATTTCTTAAATACCTTCCCAGTGTCTATTCTGTGATTTTGTCTGGCATGAGTTTACATGAGACTT
>NW_008433642.1:0-375 GCF_000622305.1 Nannospalax galili | reverse complement strand
AAGGAAAAAAAGCTGTCCTGCAGCTGCATGCACTCAGCTGTCATTCTCAGCAACACTGGGGAATCAGCACTCATTTCGATTTGCCCAGCAGTGCTGCCAAGGGGAGAGGTGCAACGAACAGGACTTAGAGTGTGAGTGCCACTGCCCTGCCCCTCGCCAGCTTCAGCTTGGCGCTGTCCTCCTTGTGGGGCATGAGAAGTGCCGACTGCTTGTCTGTCCTTTTGGCTGAAGCTCTCCTTTGTGAGGGTCATGGAAACAAGGCCCTCTCCTCATGGAAGAGGTGGCAGGGACTATTCTTTGGTGTTGGAGCATGCAGTAATCAGCTGATTTGAATGCTTTGCTCTGCTCCTCCAGCTGAGAGACTTTCTTCACTTA
>NW_008433641.1:0-375 GCF_000622305.1 Nannospalax galili | reverse complement strand
CTTTGATAATTACATGGTGAATAATTGAAGATATGGACATAAAACTGTACATTACATACATTTATTGAAAGATATGATATGATCACACATTAAATGATTGTGTTTGTTATCTGTTTCATTGTATTAATTCTGGTACTTGATTACATGTTTCCATGTGTAAAGTTGATCAATTTTATAACTTTTTGACATTATTAAAATGGTTTGTAAAGAAAGTTTGACATCAGAACTCAAAAACTGTAAATAGTTCTTGGGGAATATTTGCTATGAGTCCTTCAAACTGTCAGCACACCCAGGTGGTCCATTTAAGATCACCGATCAATGTTCCAGGAACAGGAGAATGCCCATCTTTGGAACTAATTCATAGTATTTTAGTAA
>NW_008433640.1:0-375 GCF_000622305.1 Nannospalax galili | reverse complement strand
GCGTCTAGTTGGATGTAAGACAATAGGAAATTGTGGGTATAGTGGGGGTCTGTGCCCCCACTGAAAGAGGTGAGCCTCTTCTTAGCTCAGTTTCCTGGTAGCAAGATGTGCTATTTTCCAGGAGCAGCTAAGGAGTTCTTTGCTTATTGTCTTGTTATGTAGCCCAGACTGGCCTCATACATGTGATTCTCCTGCCTTAGCCTCCTGAGTGCTGGTATAATAGGTATGTATCACACCATCTGGCTAAAGATCATTTTAGACATGGTCAGTGGATTAAAAAAATAAAATTGCTTCTTTGGGATTTAAAAAAAGCTAGAAAAAATAGTATCACCATAACAGTATGATATAAATCTGTCTACAGGCTAACTCTAGTAT
>NW_008433639.1:0-375 GCF_000622305.1 Nannospalax galili | reverse complement strand
CTTCAAGCTTACATGGCAAGCACTTTCAACTGAGCTAGCTCTCCAGTCCCAACTTTTAGTTTTTTTTTCTTTAAGCAAAGGAGTATAATTGTCCATTTTTCTATGAAATACTTTTCTTAGCAGTGGAGGACATAGGAAAAGACTAGGGCAGAGTAATGATTATGAGGATGTTATGGTCACCTGGAGGGAGAGAAGTGAATCAATTTGATAAAGTATAAGAAAGGAGAATTAGGGGCTGGTGAGGTGGCTCAGCGGGTGGCATGTTGCTGTCCATCAGGCCTGATGACCTGAGTTCCATCCCTGGGACCTACATGGTAGGAGGAAGGTACCAAGTCCCTCTGACCTCCACACATGTATAGTGTTCATACCCCTTCC
>NW_008433638.1:0-375 GCF_000622305.1 Nannospalax galili | reverse complement strand
TCTCTCTCTCTCTCTCTCATTCTCACTCCCAGTGAAGCTACTCTCCAGGCTTTAAAGTGTAACATCTCCTTATTTTCAAGACCCCAATCAAGTTTAGACCTTCATATATTATATTCTTTCTTTCTAATGCCTTGAGACCCCTTCCTTACAATAAATCTCACTGAAGGGAACTATGGTCCAGCTTCCCCTGAGAGCCAATCACAGAATTATTTTTTACTTTTTTAACACAAGATATCTGACCAAATGACCTGACATAATCTTCATGGATTCCTAAGTAGGGAGCACAAAGAAGATGCCTTTATTCCTTAGCTATTCTGTCAAAAGAATCACAGCTTAGCCTAGATGCAAATGCTTGTGGTTTTTCTCTATTTAGAA
>NW_008433637.1:0-375 GCF_000622305.1 Nannospalax galili | reverse complement strand
GTTCAGCCTTTCCAGAGGAGGGAACACTTGGGCAGTTTTCTCTTGTGAGCCTATCCCACAGTCCCTTAAGTGGAGGTCACTTATTTTAGTGTGGATACCTCGACTCTTCCTAAGCCTAACATAAATGACTCAAATGCAGCCAGGTTGTGACATTCAGAGGGCATTCAGTGCCTGGTATGGCCACAGTGAGGCACTGGCCAGGTGTTTCATCAGGTGTTAGTTCCAGTCTCTTCCAGTGATCCCTGTTCATCCAGCGAGACGCCTACCAAGCAAAAGCATCACAGGTGTAAGAGGACAGATTCCCCAGACTGACACTGAGGCTCCGAATGCTGTTATCAAGGGAGCATCTCTTAGGCCGGTCAAGTCAGATGTCTT
>NW_008433636.1:0-375 GCF_000622305.1 Nannospalax galili | reverse complement strand
GAAGCCTCTGCTAATTTTCACCTCCAGGAAAGAGAATCAGATCATGACAACAGTAATCTCAAGGGACTGGGGAAGGAAATGATTCCCTTAGGAAAGTTCCTCACAATCTCTTAGGGAAGTTTGTATAATCACCACCCAACCAACCTCAAATAAGTGACCCACTGCTTGTGGTAAAGGTCTACAACTGCAGTTTAGTGAGGTATCTGTAAATAGCCACATGGTTATTGAACTCTTGAAATATGGCCAGCAAACTACCCACTGGATTTTAAAGGTTTACTACAAAAATAGAATTGCTATCTTGATACATCTTATATCAAGTTCCTATTGAAAAGATATTCTGAATAGGTTAAATAAGGCGTCTCACATTTTTTTTTT
>NW_008433635.1:0-375 GCF_000622305.1 Nannospalax galili | reverse complement strand
GAGAATTCAACACGGATTTGATTTTCTTACTCGTTGTGGGAAAATAAATTGATCTGGGCTTAAGAAGTCTCTCTGTTTCTGTTTCTATCGAATAAGAATTGGGTTTCACTTTGGCCAAAAGCTCCTCTGGGCACTGTAAAATTGTTCACAGTGCCAACACAAACCCTGGCCTCATTTCTGACCCAACTCGCTTCCCTTTCTCAGTCTGTGACGTCAAGGTGAGAGCCTGTTTTCAGCCTCCCCTCAATCAAGGAAACAGCTCTCAAAAAGAAGATGCTTTGAAATAAGAACCAGGAACTGTTTTTCCCGCGATTTCTTCATTTAGAAAATCATGGCAAGGATGCAAAAATGAGTTCTGAGGGCCTTCCAGTCCAG
>NW_008433634.1:0-375 GCF_000622305.1 Nannospalax galili | reverse complement strand
GGGATCTGATAGCCTCTTCTGTCCTCCGTGGGCATTGCACGACATGGGTGCGCTTAGCTACACTCAGGCGATACATGCATAGACATAAAATAAAAATAATAAAATAAAATATTAAGAAATAAAAAATAAAGAATGGGGAACCAAGTCCAGATCCCCAACACCCACATATAAACCAGGTATGGGGTGTGTGTCTGTACCCCAGTACTGGGATGTGTCAGGGTGGAGATAAAAAAATAAGGTGGAGGTGTACTACCTTTGATCCCAGCACTCAGGAAGCAGAGGCTGGTGGATATTTGTGAGTTCAAAACGAGCCTGGTCTACATAGTGAATTCTAGGCCAGTGAAGGAAGGAAGGAAGGAAGGAAGGAAGGAAGGA
>NW_008433633.1:0-375 GCF_000622305.1 Nannospalax galili | reverse complement strand
GGGGCTTTGTGGGTGCCCGTCTAGCATCCAGCTGCTTCCTGAACCTTCATCTCTAATGACCTCACACCCTTTACTGCTCATGGTCACCCTGGGCTAGCCACCCCAGGGCTGCCTGCTCTGAGCTCTAAAGCTGAGCTGGGTCATGATTGCTTCTGCACTCCATAGGCCACAGCTGCCCGATTTCCTGTCTGGAAACACCTGCACCACCGTCAGTTGCTTCCCTGGCTGTGGATGGTCCCTCTCAGGCCACCACCAGCCTCACCCACACCCTCTCAGGGCCCCCAGCATCTTCCTTGATGCTGGAGAGTAACTGCTAAGACTCCAGGTCCCTGGGGGAGCAACCTACTTCCCACCTCTATCTCCTTGTGTGAATGA
>NW_008433632.1:0-375 GCF_000622305.1 Nannospalax galili | reverse complement strand
CCATGTGCACATCAGAGAGGGCAGGTGACAATACCATCTGCACGTGAGAGGAGACAGGTGACACGACCATGTGCAGGTCAGAGAGGTCAGGTGACACAACCATCTTCACGTCAGAGGGGGGACTTTACACAAATATCTGAATGTCGGAGGCTGCAGGTGACACGTCCAACTGCATAGCAGAGGGGGCAGGTGACTCGATCATCTGCAAGTCAGAGGGGGCAGGTGACATGAGCATCGGCAAGTCAGAGCGGACAGGTGACATGACCATGTGCATGTGAGAGGAGCATGCGACACGACCATCAGCCCATGAGAGGGGGCAGGTGGCACGTCCATCTTTATGGCACAGAGGGCAGCTGACACGACCATGTTCACGTC
>NW_008433631.1:0-375 GCF_000622305.1 Nannospalax galili | reverse complement strand
TCTTAAAAAAAAAAAAAAAAAAAAAAAAAAAACGGGTCCAGAATGTAGCTCAGTTGCTCAGTTGGTAGAGTACTTGCCTAGCATGCACAAAGTCCTGGGTTCAATCCTCAATACCACATAAAACCAGACATGGTGGTACATGCCTGTAACCCCACTGTAATCCTAGCATTCTGGGAGATAAAGGCGAGATCAGAATTCAAGGTCATCCTTGGCTATATAGCAAGTTTGAGGGCAGCCTGGGCTACATGAGACCCTGCTTCAGAAGGGAGGGATCTTCTCTGACCTCCCCCACCTGTCACCCCATTCTCTACTCCCCTTTACAAGGTTCCTTAGAGGCATGGTTGGGCTCTGTTTCCTGTTCAGCTCTCTCCTACC
>NW_008433630.1:0-375 GCF_000622305.1 Nannospalax galili | reverse complement strand
TGTGGAACTGTTTGAGGAGTGTGTGGAACGTTTGGTTAAGAGGCCTAGAGGCATGGACGCAGAGGTAGATCACAGGGGAAGGCCTTTGAAGTTGTAGCTGAGATCTATTTCTTTTCCAGCATCTCTGTTCTCTGACTCACCAAGATGTAAGCAAGTCACACCCAAAGCTCCCACCATCACAGAGTCAGTTGCGTCTGCTGTCATGTATTCCCCACAGTAATAGACTGTTAGCCTCCACACTGTGAGCCAAAATATGTTGCTTTACCCCTAGGTTATTTCTGTGAAGTATACTATGAGAAAACTAACACAGCTGTTATTCTAAATAAACAGTGAAGTAAGTCAGCTGTTATTCAAGAAGCAAGACATTTTGAAAAT
>NW_008433629.1:0-375 GCF_000622305.1 Nannospalax galili | reverse complement strand
GGCCTCTCCTGCTGACATCTGAGAGCATTTGGAGAAGTGCTTGAATGTTTTATGGAAGCGTCACACGTAAAAGTATATAAAGTGCTAATTTTTTAATTTACTAGCTTCCTCAAATGGCTGCTCATTATATTAATGTGAATTAAATTCATCAGATTTTCAAACCTGGTTAGTTTTTAGGAAGGATTATAATCATTTTTGTTATTCCTACAAACTAAATAAGATTAAAAGACTGTGTTAGGATTTCCATAAGTATCTATTTCCCTCTTGTAACCCAAGGGTGGAACACTCACCCCAGGAGTCTTGTGTGGGCAGCTTTCCTGGCCAATCACCAGCTTCTGACATTTCTCACCCACAATCACAGATTTTGAAAACATA
>NW_008433628.1:0-375 GCF_000622305.1 Nannospalax galili | reverse complement strand
ATGACTTGATGATAAAAGTCTTGTAGATGACAGGACTATATAGAGCATATGGCAAAAACAATAAAGGCTGTATACGGTAAACTATAGCCAACATTATACTCAATGGAGACAGATCATTTCCTTCAAAATCAGGAATGAAACAAGAATGTCCACTGTCCTCCCTCTTCTCTAATACAGTGTTTAAAGTCTTAGCTATAGCAATTAAGCAAGAGAAAGGCATTAAGGGTGATAAAATAGGAAAGGAATAGGTGAACTATCCTTATTTGCAAATGATGTGATTCTATAGTTAAGGACCCTATTGAATCTATTAGAAAACTCTTATATCTAAAAAACATACAGTGAAGTTTTAGGTTAAAAAAGTCAATATTGAAAAAA
>NW_008433627.1:0-375 GCF_000622305.1 Nannospalax galili | reverse complement strand
ATGAGGGTCTGTGGTTGAGGAGGTGGTTTTGACTTTTTGTAATGTTTCTTTTAGGGTATGATTTGCCCTTTCAATTATTGCTTGTCCTTGTGGATTATAAGGGAATCCCTGTTATATGTTTCATATTCCAGGAAGTTAAGAATGCTTCAAATGCAGCTGAAACATAAGCAGGTCCATTATCTGTTTTTAAATCCAGGGCACACCCATGACAAGCATTGCCATTTCTGTGGCTTTAATTATGTGGGTGGCCTTTTCTCCTGAAAGGGAGGCCACATAGACAAGCTTAGAGAGGTATCAGTTATGACATGGACATATTTAAGTTGTCAAAGGAGGGAATGTGAGTAATGTCCATCTGCCAGAGAGAATTAGGGGCCA
>NW_008433626.1:0-375 GCF_000622305.1 Nannospalax galili | reverse complement strand
AGGAGATCCTTGGTGGGAATGTAAAATACAGCACAGGCAATTTGGAAAACAGCTTAGAAATTTCTAGTAAAGTGAAGTACTTACCATAACAAAACTTAGCAATTCTAATGCTGATAATTTACCTAAGGACAATAAAGAATGTAAGTCCACACAGAGTCTTGCATGAACCATCTCAGCAGCTTTATTATAGTCCCAAACTGGAAACAACCCAAATATCTGCTTGTGAATGCAGATGCAAATTGTGTTGTATGCACACAATGGAGTACTCCTCAGCAATATGACATAAATAACTACTCCACACAGCATGGACCAGAGCCCAAAATGCTCTCTGTAGTAGCAGTGAGTCTCAGAACTATATACACCATGTGATCACAC
>NW_008433625.1:0-375 GCF_000622305.1 Nannospalax galili | reverse complement strand
CACACACACACACAGTATATAAGATTACTGTAAAGACACTTAGATGCATTTTTCCTGTCGAGAAACTTGCACACATGCTCTTTGGAGAGTCTTGCTTTGTTCCCAAGTGCCTCTATCTATTAACCCTGTGCTTAAAATCTGTCTTTAAAATGTCTTTTAATAAACTTCAACTCTGCTTCAAAAAAAAGAAGAAAAAAGAAAAAATCCTGTCCATTCTTCTGTTTGTAGCTGATTAAAGAAGCCCTTTGCTGTCTAAGGTATGTTTGGTTATTTTACTCAGTTTTGAAGGGCATAAAACATATGCATGTAGGGGCCAGAGAGATGGCTCAGAGGTTAAGAACTCTAGCTGTTCTTGCAGAAGACGTGGGTTCGAAT
>NW_008433624.1:0-374 GCF_000622305.1 Nannospalax galili | reverse complement strand
CCCAAGGTCAAGGATCAGTGTGGTAGATGACCACAGGAGACAGAGTTTCCTGGTCAGTTGCACATATAAACTCACAACAACAATCACAGCATGCACAAGTCCCATCCAAGTTCAAACCAGACAAAAATCCCAGCACAAACATAGCAAAATGGATAAGAAATCCCAACCCAACCTACGGAACTTCTGGCAATTGATAGTTGCTGGAGTGGGCGGGGGAGCAGGAATAGCCTCTTATAAGCATGGGACTTCTGGTAAGTTAACGAGGCTTCAGTGGATGGACCCCCACACCGAAGGACATTTGGAATCATAAATCAGACTCATGCCTAGATAGATAGATAGATGATAGATAGATAGATAGATAGATAGATAGATAG
>NW_008433623.1:0-375 GCF_000622305.1 Nannospalax galili | reverse complement strand
GGGGGGGGGGCTTATTCAGCTTACATCTCCTGGGAAATGGTGCAGTTAGTAAACCAAGTTTGATTTCAGCACCCATGGAGAACAGCGAATGTGGGGGTGTGCACTTTTAATCCCAGGGCAGCCATATATGAAAAGCTTGAGTTTGGTCAGAAAAATAAATGTAAAGTTGGGGCCAAGAAAAACATGATTTCTGAAGGTATTAGTGCAACTAAAAAGAAGCCAAGTAGGAGATAGGAGGAAAGATGCCTTGAGGGCATCTGAGGGATTTTCCAGAACCATCCATGGGGCCAGGCCCTATCAGATCATTCCCAAGCTAATGGCTATGAAGGAGTAAACTCAGTTGAAAGGATTTCCTTTGAGAAGTGAGGACCGTGA
>NW_008433622.1:0-375 GCF_000622305.1 Nannospalax galili | reverse complement strand
ACACACACACACCAATAATGAAAAAAATTAAGAAAACAAAGCTTAGTTTCAAACATTGGAGTTATGGGTTTTTTAAATTATTGGTTTGCTTTGGTTTGGTGTTTTTGAGATAAGCTCTCATGTCACTCAGGCTCGCCTTAGGCTCATTATGTAGCTGAGGATGACCTTGAAAGTCCCATCCTCTGCCTCGACCTCTTTCATGTGCTGTGATTACAGGCGTACACCACCACACCCATCTGAAGTTATCGATTTTAAAAACTCCAAATGCCTCCAAATACCTCAACAAAGTGAAAATAAAAACAATGGTACATTTGTAAAGAAAGGGGAGAGATGGGGCTGGAGAGGGGGTTAGGCAGTTAAGGGCACCCACATGGC
>NW_008433621.1:0-375 GCF_000622305.1 Nannospalax galili | reverse complement strand
GGCTTGTTTCTCCCAGACATGCTCCATCCCAGCACTTCCTGCTGGTGTGTCCTGGTTTCCTGGCTGATTAACCTGGGGAGCTGTGACCCTGCAGGGTCTGAGGCTTTCCTCCTGCTGGCCTCATGCACACTGGGACAGAGACACCTGTGTCTTACAAGAGGCTGGAGCTCTGGTAGAGGGACCATGTGAGCCATGCACAGACAGCTGTCTCTGTATCCAATTCCCTCCCTGCTGGGTTATCCTATTAGGAGTTGGTTTTCTTACCACAGCGGTGTCTGAATGAAGCATTGGCTTCTCTTCTTGGGTTTATGGTCTGACATGTCCCATTATGGATTTTCACAGCCAGGGCCAATGCATCTTCTGTCTGACCTGGTC
>NW_008433620.1:0-375 GCF_000622305.1 Nannospalax galili | reverse complement strand
AAATAAAGCCTGGTATATTGTGGGACTGTAACTAGTACACTCATTATGTGAAAGAAGATGAAAATTACCTAAAAGTTCAAAGTTGATCTACCAAAAAATCCATTAGTCTTATGTTGGATATATATCCAAAATGATATTAATTACTCATCTATTTATTGCAGCATCATACACAACAACCAATTTATTTTTTATTATGGAATTAGCTTTTCTTTCTTTTGAGAAAGAAATAGCTCATTAAAGTAACTTTGTAGTGAGAATCATAAGTGAGAACAGGCCAGTTGAAGAATACTATTGTTTATTTGTGGTTCGAAGCCTCCACAGTGTTGCACTTAAGAAAAAATTATCCAGGATTTCAGCTGCTTCTCAGAATAAACC
>NW_008433619.1:0-375 GCF_000622305.1 Nannospalax galili | reverse complement strand
TCTAACTCTTTACTCCCCTTACTCCTCAGCTCCAACCCCTCTTCCTTCAGACACACCCACTGGTTCCTTCAGCCCCTTGTGCTCTGTCCATCTTCTCAGCACAGAGCTCCTTTTCTAGAGTGTTTTCCTCTGGGCAGTCCACATGCCTTACACACAGGGGCTCCTATGACTCAGAACTCTCCCCACTACAGATCCAAGATATCAGGTGCTTAATAACCTTGGCTTTCTTAACAAACAATAGCTTCTATTCTGAATATAAAGCTCATTACATGTGATCTCATTTTATTTCCAGGTGAATCCTATCAGGTGGATGTAATGCATTTCACAGAGAAGAAATTGAAGCTGTGAGTAGTTAGGTAATGTGCTTACACAGTG
>NW_008433618.1:0-375 GCF_000622305.1 Nannospalax galili | reverse complement strand
GAAAGAAGGAAAGAGAAAGAAAGAAGGTGAAATAAAAATAAACTAAATATCAAAAGTATCTTCTATATGATTTAGTCTCTAAAAGCTCTCCTTGTGTAGATTCCTGAGAAGGAAGTATTGTAAATAAAGGCAGAAAGCTATTTTTCATACCAAATCTCTGACTCATCAGTAAATGGGTACTATGAGCCAATTAAAAAGAGTATGCACTTACTCATTAATATTAATAGCATTAATGAATTAAAAGATAAAATACACTCACTGAAATGAGTGATTCAAGTGAGAAATATTGCAATTTGCTTCCAATTATTCAAAAGTCCTTTGTTTAAATAATTTAATGATAAATTTTGGTGAAACAAATATTGTTCTTAAAATGCA
>NW_008433617.1:0-375 GCF_000622305.1 Nannospalax galili | reverse complement strand
GGTATGCTAGAGTGTAAGAAAAAAATACAAAGATAATAATAGAGAAACATGCAGTGTATGTAGAGAAATGTCCTCTGTCCAATATAACAGAGACATATCGTGCAGTAGAGTCCACTGTGGAGTGAAGACTGCTGATAAAAAGCTGAGCTCCACTACAGCACATGTGGTGTTCGTGTGAACTCTGCCTCAGTTAAAAAAGAATTTGAGAGCAAGGAAACATCCCTACACAGACCACCAAACATTGTCTACCACACTGGCTAGAAAAGATTGGTGCATAAGGTTTTAGAGGTGAAACATTACAAATCATGGAAGATTAAATATTTGTCACTATTTTGTCAGACTCTTTGGTGTTGCAGGTTGGAGTTCGCAAAAAAA
>NW_008433616.1:0-372 GCF_000622305.1 Nannospalax galili | reverse complement strand
GCTCTGTGTATCTTCCACTTCTGTGCTCTGCTCCCAGCCTCAGCCTCTGGTCCCCATATATCAGCACTAACATTTACAGCTTTTGTACTCTGTTCTAGAAATATAAAGATTTTTGTTTTCTATATCACTTGATTCTTTAATAAGAACAACGAGCATTTATAATGTGCTGGTTATGGATACGCTCTTCCCTCCAGAGGCAAGTTGCAATCCTCAGTGAAGGATATGCAATCATGTGTCACTAACTGTATGCTACTCAAAGGTCTGGGACTTTAGTGATACAGCAAATGTTTACTGTTCTTCAGACCCTGATTTCAATCCCCCAAAGAAATTACACACACACACACACACACACACACACACACACACACACAC
>NW_008433615.1:0-375 GCF_000622305.1 Nannospalax galili | reverse complement strand
CTATGTAGACCAGGCTGGCCTCTAACTCACAGAGATCTGCCTGCCTCTGACTCCTGAGTGCTCAGAATAAGGGCCCAAACCACCATGCCCAGCAAGGGAATTATCTTTTCATAAGAACAGTATGGCCATTGCCTAAGCGTGCTTTCTGAAGACCAGTGACATAAGAAGCTGGTGGAGGGGAACACTAACCTCGGCTCCTTCTCCAGGTCAGGTTGAAGGAGATGGGACTTTTGTATCTTGCAAGAATACTATGCTAATACTATTGACTATTCCTCTATTTTTCAGAGCTACAAGTAGGTGCTCTCTGCCTAGGGTGTGGGGAGGGTCTTGCCCACGGTATGTTCTGAAGATCAGGCAGCTTCCAAGGAAAGGATG
>NW_008433614.1:0-375 GCF_000622305.1 Nannospalax galili | reverse complement strand
AAAAAAGTGTGTGTCAATAGTACCTGTTAATTTCCTGTCTCAAAAAAAATGTCAGCTTCTGCATTTTAAAGTTTAAAAATACTGATGAATGGAATGTTAAAAGACAGGTCAGTCTTCCCCCTAGTACAGAGGAGATAGTGACTGAAAAGGGGCAGAAAGAGAGCATTTGGGAGGCTGTCATGCTCCATTTCCTGTGTGGGTGTTAATTCAAAGGATGAGATCAGTTGGGAAGTGTTTGTTCAGCTGTGCATATACAATTTGTGTACTTTCCTGTATATGCCTTATAGGTCAATCAAAAATGAAAGCATGACTCATGCAGTCATTAGACAAAAACCTAGCATAGAACTGGGGAAATGGGCAGAAGGCCCCAACCTT
>NW_008433613.1:0-375 GCF_000622305.1 Nannospalax galili | reverse complement strand
CCTTGAGATTCTAAATTGCAACACTTAGATATTGCAACAGCCTGGGTAACATGGTTCCCAGGAACCTAAGTAAACTGAAACCTATTATGTTAATAAGGTGTCTGACTTGCAATGTCATGATAGGACAAAACCCTGCCAAAGATCTGAGTTGTAACTCCATGATTGGACCCCTACCCCTATAAAAGCTTGTGCCCTTCTACAATAAAGTGGATCTGCGTCACTGAACCTGATCTCCTGTGTCTGAATGCGGCTCCATTGACACAGTCTCCTTACCAGAGCTGGGTCTGGGATGGGCAGAAGTAATGACGATCAGAGGCAGTGCCGGGTGAGCAGAAGAGTGGCCACAGCTTGCGGCCACAGCCAGGAGAGAAGGGC
>NW_008433612.1:0-375 GCF_000622305.1 Nannospalax galili | reverse complement strand
TCAAAAGATGATACAGTTTTTAAAGTTGGTGGCAGTGTAATCACCAAAAATAAATGCAAGTGACTTAAAATCAGTAGATAGAACGTATAATCAAGGATTGGTTATTTGGTAGATGAAAATTAAAACTGTGTACTCCTGAGGTGGCAAAAATTATAAACGCTTGGTTGGGAGATGGCTCAGGCAGTAAGGTGACTGCTGTACAAGCAAGAGGGCCTGAGTCTGAGACCTCATCACCCACATAAGAATGCTGAGCCCAAATATGCAAGTCTATAACCCTAGCACAGAAAGTTCAGAGACAGGTTCTGACCCCAGAGCTCACTTGCCAGCCAGTTTTGTCAAGTACTGAGTGCCAGGCTCAGTGAGAATGAGGCACGC
>NW_008433611.1:0-375 GCF_000622305.1 Nannospalax galili | reverse complement strand
CCGGCAGCTTCCTGCCTACCGATCTGCCTGGGGATGATGATGTTCTCCGTGTTGAGGCCTCCGGCTCTTACAGCGTTCTCAAAATCCTCCAGGGCTTCCTGGTTGATGTTGGGGTCCCTGCCTGTAGGTGAGGCCAGGGTGGGACACGGGAGTGAGGGGCAGAGCTAGGGAGCTGCTGGAATTTCCTTCCCAGCATAGAGGACTGAGCACAAACTGGGGTGAGCAGAGAGCTGGTGTCCCCTGTGTGCGGACCTGACCTAGAACCCTGAGGCTCAGAGGAGGCCTGGCTAGGACAGGAAGACCAGGGAACCACAAGTGTCCTCCAGGTGCCATAGCAGCTGACCTAGCAGACACAGGGCCTCTCTCTCTCTCTCT
>NW_008433610.1:0-375 GCF_000622305.1 Nannospalax galili | reverse complement strand
CTGTTTTTACATAGATTATTTTATAGACCCAAGGATTTATTTTTTAAAGGAAACTTTGAGCATAGTTAAGCCATGGAAGCGTGCTAGAATTTTCTGAGGCTAGTGCCTCAGGTTCACTGTCTGCCTTCCCTCTTTTCTGCAGAGCCTTGGACCTCCTAGATGTGGGAACTGAAACTTGGTCCAACTTTCCTCTTTCCTCTCTATGTGTTCCTAATACACCTTGTGTTAGAGGAAACAGATTGACCAGGTGTGGTGACACATGCATGTAATCTCAGCATGTAAGAGATTAAGGCAGGAGAATTGACAAGCAGGAGGCTAGCCTGGGCTACATAAGCAAGACCTTGTCTCAAAAAAGGGAACGCATTTTTTTATACT
>NW_008433609.1:0-375 GCF_000622305.1 Nannospalax galili | reverse complement strand
TAGAGTTAGGTTTAAGATTAGGGTTAGAATGAGGGCTAGTGCTAGGACTAGACCTAGGGTTAGGTATAAGGTTAGATTTAATGTTAGGATTAGGGTTAGGGCTAATGCTAAGTATAGGTCAAGGGTTAGGTTTAGGTTTATCGGTAGGAGTAGAGTTTTAGGGTTAGGGTTAAATTTAGTGTTAGGTTTAGGGTTAGGTTTAGAGATAGGTTTAAGGGTAGTGCAAGGGGTATGTTTAGTGGCTAGGGCTAGGACTAGGGCTAGGATTAATATTATGGATAGGGTTAGGGTAAAAGGTAGGTTTAGGTCTAGTTTTAGTGTTAGGGATAGAGTTAATTCTAGGTTTAGGGGATGGCTAGGGCTATGGTTAGTGTT
>NW_008433608.1:0-375 GCF_000622305.1 Nannospalax galili | reverse complement strand
ACTGTTAAGTAAATACCAAACTCAGGGGAATCCTGATGACTAAATTTATGTATTAACTTGACACATCAACAGGATACTAGACATTTGTTCAGTCTCATTCTGGTGGCGGGTCATTCAATCAGCTGAAGTCTCTTCCTATGGAGAGTCTTAGGATTCAAACAGAGGATTCAGTTTGAAGTGAACAGGAGAGAAGCTAGCGAAGTCATCTACCCATTTGCTTGCCATTTGGAGACACGCCTATCCAACACCTTCAAATACATTACCATGTGGACATTGCTGCCACGGTCTGCTGCCAGCTGGAGATGCAACATGTGGATGACTGCTGTATCAGCTTCCGTGTGCTGATCCTGAGGAAACACTTTCTCAGCGTTCCAG
>NW_008433607.1:0-375 GCF_000622305.1 Nannospalax galili | reverse complement strand
TTAGTTCAAAAACTTACTAAAATGTACATATACATCTCTACATGAGTACATGTGTACAGCTGAAGGTTATATAACAAGAAACAGTGCCAGACAAGCGACACTTCCCTAGAGTTGTTGGCCAGAGCAGTCCAAGAAACTCCCAAAATTACACAGTCTATTGTCACAGCCCTTGATTGCCTCCCAGAACTTGAGTGTGAATCCTATTGCTGAAGATAAGACGTATTTCAGACAGAGGACTTGAAGCAATAGAGCTAGAACTGACCTGGAAGCCACCTCCCTAAAGACTATCTCTCATAGTTCTAGAGGACACTATGCAAGCTGCTGAGGGAGAACATCAATTGATGATCCAACCCCAGCTTTAAGGCCTAATAACCA
>NW_008433606.1:0-375 GCF_000622305.1 Nannospalax galili | reverse complement strand
CCTACCACCTGCCACCACATTGTTGACACACTCCAGGGCTCTGAGAGCATCTCGCAGGCTAAAGGTTCATAAGCACTGACACTCAGATGCTGTGAGCAAACAAATGATGTGCTAGCATTGATGGCAACTTTATGTATTTCATGTACCCAAAATATCGTGGTCATTTTAAAACTTTTAGGTCTGCTAGACACTGAGACAGACCTACAATAATAATGAGGCTTTCTTTTCTTTTTATTTTATTTTCTGTTTTAATATTTTATTTTTATTTTATGTGTACGAGTGTTTTGCTTGCATGTATGTAAGTGCACCACGTGTGCAATGCTTACAGAGGCCAGAAGAGGCTGTCAGATCCCCTGGAACTGGAGTTACAGACAG
>NW_008433605.1:0-375 GCF_000622305.1 Nannospalax galili | reverse complement strand
ATAGTAACAGAACAAAGAAATCAGGACGCTTTTCAAATATGTTGGTGGATACATTCAGTAGGTGGGTCATAGCAAAGCGGGAGGTTTCTACTCTAGGTCTCAGATGCTACATGATGACATACTTAGCCTTTTGATTGGTGGGACAGGGTGGTCTGCTAGGGTTGTACCTTCTAAAAGGTAAACCTTCTAAAAGGTTTTTATCTCTTAGTCATAGGATGTTGGGTTGGAAACAGAGGTGGGCAAGGAGTGGCTCTTTAGGGGGCTAAAGATGGCCCAGGATAAATGGTGATTGAAACTCCCCACAATCATTGAGGTTCTAATCAGTTGATCAGCCTTGCAGAAGAAAGTCCAGTTTGAAGACAGAAGGTTTTTTTT
>NW_008433604.1:0-375 GCF_000622305.1 Nannospalax galili | reverse complement strand
AGGTGTAAAGGTTGCATTTTAGATGCATCAATTGAGTCTGGTACCCCACAGTTACTTTTTCTCTGTATTTTGACCATTTGTGGTTCTCTGTGATCATTTCCTTCTGTTGAAAAAGATGCTTCTTTGATGGGGGGTAAGAGTTATACTTACCCATGGGTTTAAGAATAAGTTTTTAGAACATTCTGACAAGCTGTATTGGTTTATGGAAATGACAGTAGTAGGTTCTCCTCTAGGCTCTATGACTTGTCTATCCAGGAATATTTGACTAGGTTTACAGGACCAAGCATGATTCCCTCCTACTGAGTCCTTACACCCAATTAGTCAGTTGCTTGTTACCTCCAAGATAAAAGTGACACTACTGTACTATTTGGAATA
>NW_008433603.1:0-375 GCF_000622305.1 Nannospalax galili | reverse complement strand
TGGATGGGTGGATGGGTGGATGAGTGGGTGAATGGATGGATGGGTAGGTAGGTGAATTGATGGGTGGATGGATGGATGAGTAAATGGGTGAGTGGATGGATGCATGAATGAGTGAGTTAGTGAATGAACATGATACACTAGGTTCATGTGGAGTCTAGTGCTAGCTTTGCGATAAGACTGGAGTGTGATTAAGTCCTGGAACTCACCCAGAACATCAGGCACTTGTGTATTCTGCTTATGAGAGATTTTTTTAAATCACAGTTATGATTTATTTCCAGCTATGTCTTTGGTCAGGCATGCAGCTCCTCAAGGAGAGCAAATGCTGTTCTGGGAAGCTTTGACTGTCTATGACATGGTGTCAAGAAATGCATTATG
>NW_008433602.1:0-375 GCF_000622305.1 Nannospalax galili | reverse complement strand
CTCCACCATACCTAATCAGTTCATATTGTCTACAAGCATCTGTGTATTTTTCAAAAGTAAAAAAACACTTCATGACTTCACTGAGCGTCTACAGCAAGACCTCTGCATATGTTAGCTATAATTAGCTGAACAATCCTGCAAGGCAGGTATTATTAATCACACTCGACAGATTAACAACTGAACAAGTAAATAAAGTAATTAAATAGACTCCCTAACATTAAGTAATCTGGAATAAGGATTCATATTTTTCCAAAGCCCAAAGTCCACATAACCTTCTCTAATACTTCTCTGAAGACCTTGGACCAGCTCTTAAACTTCCATCACCACAATGAAGAAAATGCTGGGACTGAGAATTAACTAGCAAGAGCACAGGAG
>NW_008433601.1:0-374 GCF_000622305.1 Nannospalax galili | reverse complement strand
CTGATTTGTAACCATTTGTATACACAATATGAACATTGTTCAGTCACTGGATCTTGTCTTCATGTTTCCATTATTCTCTCAGTGTGGATGCCTGTTCTCAACCACCCCTTTTTTGGATACATAAGTTGGCCAGTGTGTTTCTGTCAGACATATTTCAGGCCAGAAAAAGAGGATAAAAAGGAGAATTACTAGGCCAGCCATGGTTGAACACACCTTTAATCCCAGCACTCAGAAGGTAGAGCCAGGTGGCTCTCTATGAGTTCCAGGTTAGCCTGGTCTACATAGTAAGTTTCAGGCCAGCTGGGGCTATGTGGAGACCCTGATTCAAAATTTCCAAAAATGAGAGAGAGAGAGAGAGAGAGAGAGAGAGAGAG
>NW_008433600.1:0-375 GCF_000622305.1 Nannospalax galili | reverse complement strand
TACTGAGTGTTAGCCCATGGAGGACTCAAGGCCTCCTCACTCTTCATGAAGCCCCTGTTCAGATGACAGCCATTTTACTCTGTTCCTCTTCCCAGGATACTTGGGCTCTATCAGGAACCATGTGTTCCTTGGTTGTCTGCAGCTGATCCCACACCTACTCCAACTGCTCAGCTTGGTCATACTCAACCTGCAGGTCACAGATGCTTATTGAAAGTGCAGTGATCCATGTTCAGTACAGCCTTTGGATATCTATGCTGGAGCTAAAGAGGTTTTCTTGGGGTCAGAGTGGGTGTGGCCTTGACTGAGCTCTGGTTCTAGTCCTTGTGGAAGGAATTTTACTTGTGCTGGTGGTATTTATATAAACCCACATTCATT
>NW_008433599.1:0-375 GCF_000622305.1 Nannospalax galili | reverse complement strand
AACGTGTCCTGGGTGGGCCAGGCAAGGACTTTTTACTCCACATCTCCACATTATTTCACCAGATTGGTCCCTGGAGTAAGAGGCCAGGGAAGAACAGATAAAGGTTTATAGCTGGGAAGAGGCAGGTTTGAATCTGAGCTTTACTGTCAGTTTGGACAAGTTACTCGTCGCTCAGATTCGGTTTCTTCAGTGTAAAATGGGGATGTGCTGTTTTGCATCATAGGACTACTGGAAAGAGTAATATTAAATGGAATAAAATATTTAACATTTCTAAAACAACTGCACATATACATGCGTCTCTGTGCATATTTATTATTAGTTTTCAGTTTCTGTGAGTCAAGATGGAGTGATGCTAATCTTTGTGTGTGTGTGTGT
>NW_008433598.1:0-375 GCF_000622305.1 Nannospalax galili | reverse complement strand
AAAAAAAATCTTAAAAAAATACATACAGAAAACAGTGTGCATATGCCTGATGATTTCCCAGAACAATTTTCCAAATTTGTATGAAGAAGCATATACACTGTGTAGACTTAATGTATAACTGTTCAACATCCAGTAAGGAAAGTAAGCCACATAAAAGTGTGTGTCATATTCTAAACATATATTGATACACAAAATGTTGTTTTGATTTTCTTGACTTTGAAGATCAATTAGTTTGTAAAGTTTATCACTTATTTCTTGGTAGTTTTTGTTTGCTCCTTTGTGACTTGTTTCACTCTATCTTGTGCTTTCTGTTGCTTTTGTTTTCCTTTATCTTATCTAGATTTATCTATCAAATATATTCAAACTCTAGCTAAT
>NW_008433597.1:0-375 GCF_000622305.1 Nannospalax galili | reverse complement strand
CAAGGTCAAGAATGACAACTGGAGAATTCCTGGCAGACGGACCACGAATGCAAAGCCCAGTGGACAAAGCACACAGGGCAGAGGGCACTGGGGACACAGGGTGTTGGACCGTGTGGTTTTGACAGTACTTGCTTTACAAAGCTACCCTCATGCCCTAGCTTTCCGGCTTGTCTAACCAACTCACACTCTGCACTGAATCAAGGATGTTGTGGTTTGGAAGTAAAATGTCCCCCATAGGTGTATGTGTTTGAACACTTGGCTCCTAGTTGGTGTCACTGTTTTGGAAGGTGGTGGAACCTTTTGGAGATGGAGGAAGCAGGTCATTGAAAGTAGCCTTGAGGTTTTACAGCCCCACTTCTTGTCCGCTGTTTCCAG
>NW_008433596.1:0-375 GCF_000622305.1 Nannospalax galili | reverse complement strand
TCTAACTCCGGGAATACACAGTGCAGAACTAACCCTTCTAGGAATCTGCCTAGCAGATTGGGGTACTGGCAGTTTATCACAAGATGCAAATTAGGAGCTGACGCAGCCAGCAGGATGAGCCCACTTGCCAGGTCTTCTTTCCCCAGAGCCAGGAGTGGAAGGGCCCACGTCTCTTCTGGGGTGGATTCCAGCTCCTTTTGTGTCTCACGGATAAGTTCTGTGGGCATCATTACCGTTTACTATGGACGGTGAGTCACTTTGAGGCAGCTGATGCTGTTGGCAGGGAGCTGAGGTGACCACTCCCTGGGTCCATTTGACAGTGTGTGTGTCGGCAAAGGGGAGAACAGGCCTCTGATGGAGCACTTTGCTGTGGGA
>NW_008433595.1:0-375 GCF_000622305.1 Nannospalax galili | reverse complement strand
GTGTGGAAAGAACCACCCCTTTCCCATTAACGCCAAAGAGTGAGTCTTCATTGATCTGGCTTGGATTATATATGTACTCCTGAACTTGTCATGGGTACTGTAGCTGGTCCAAGCCAGGGGCCCACTCCACAGCTGGAGACACTGGTCAGCCTCTCCTGAGTCACAGGACTGACTATAGGAGGAGGAGAATTCTTCAAGGGAAGTTTGGGATATTAACAGAAAGAAACAGCAATATTATATATCCAGCCAGACATGGTGGCACATGTCTGTAATCTCAGCACTTGGGAAATGGAGGAAGGAGGATAAACTTCAAGGATATTCTTGACTATGTTTGAGGCCAGCGTGGGCTGTGTGAGACCCTGTTTCAATCTTTCT
>NW_008433594.1:0-375 GCF_000622305.1 Nannospalax galili | reverse complement strand
TGAAGACACATTTCTGAGACTGCCAGGCCTCGGGTCTGAGGTTTGTTAGACGTTTGTCTCTCTGGTGTCAATCAATGCAATGTATCCAGAGCTCTGGGAGACTCTTGTGATTCCGCAGAGGAGATCTACAGATAACAAATGATATGATGGTCCATTTCTGAGATCCCAGCACTCAGCAGGCTGTGGCAGAGGATTGTGAGTGTTTCTGTCAACCTTTCCCCTAGTTGAGATCTCAGTCCCCCCACCCCAGCCCCCCATCCTGCTGTCTCAGGAATAAATGGTTGAGTAAGCATTCTAGTCTCTCTCCCTCCTGCTTGTTCCTCCGAGCGCCCTTCCCCTCATATCGAAATGTCCTTACAGAACAACAGACATTTA
>NW_008433593.1:0-373 GCF_000622305.1 Nannospalax galili | reverse complement strand
GTGTGTGTGTGTGTGTGTGTGTGTGTGTACTCATTACCAAGGAGAAGATAACAGATAAGTTCCCAGCCTTAAGGTCAGGAAGAAACCACATGCTTTCCTTCCAAATTCCATGAACTCCTTAAGCCAGAGATGGAGTCACCTGTCACTCAGGTGATACTGCTGTTAGCTCTTCGGCTAGCACCCCTCAAGGCCCCAAAATGCACCAACTGGGGAAAAGGAAGGCAGGCAAGGGACCAGGCTGCTGCACCCTGCTGTCCAAGTGCAGCCCAAAGGGCTCTTGTGGACATTTCCATATTTCCTTACCAGCTGCACCGAAAGAGAAGGTGCCACGGGAATGGGGGATTGCAAATGCTTCTAGTGGAGAGGGGGAAGG
>NW_008433592.1:0-375 GCF_000622305.1 Nannospalax galili | reverse complement strand
GAGGTGGCACAAGTGTCTGTAATCTCAGCAGGTTATGAGAAGTGGGAAAGGGAGGGAGACAGGAGAATGTATTTAGACTCTTGTGGGTCAGATAGCCTGGCATAGGAAATAGAAAAAATAGGGCCTCAAATAAGAAAAAAAATAGTGGAAAAGCTAAGACAATCAACTCTGTTGGGGGGAGAGGGGCAGCAGTTTATTTGAGAGCTAACAGACCACTCCTTTCACTCTCCCTCCCCACTGCAACACTCTAATTCTATACAGTGATGGCAGTCCAAGCCAGCTTGAATAAAATCTTTTATCTTGATCTTAATTGAGTCTGGTGCTCTTTCCTCAGTAGTACTGGGGTCCATAAGAGATAACAGAGGTTTTCTTTTT
>NW_008433591.1:0-375 GCF_000622305.1 Nannospalax galili | reverse complement strand
AGTTCAAGGCCAGCCCTGGCAACTTAGGGAGAACATATCTCAAAGAAAAAAAGGTTTCAGTTACTACTTAGTGGTAGAGCACTTTTTGGTCCCTGGGTTCAATCTCAAGTACTGTAAAGAGGAAGAGGAGGAGAAGGAGAAAGAGGAAGAAGAATCAAAACTACAATGGTGTGCAGCATGAGACCCCATCCCACTCTAATCACAGTCACACTGTAGTAGTCCACCAAGAAGGTCCTCCAGGGGTTGGTTATCCCATTTGACACCCATTCCTAGCTGATTACCCCCTTCCTGAGGTGAGGGAGCTGAACTCACTGGATGCCAAAGGAGATGAGGGACACGCTGACCACCAGCAGGTCCAGGATGTTGAAGTAATTT
>NW_008433590.1:0-375 GCF_000622305.1 Nannospalax galili | reverse complement strand
GGTTGGGAGAAGGTAACATCATTCTCCCCAAAATTTTCAAAGTCATATTGAGTTCTCATTTCAATTAAAGTGTGTATCGCTGAGTGATATGCTACTGATTAGCATACTGATTAGCATTTTTCTGTAAAACTAAACTCACATGGTAGTGCTAGTTCAAGGTCAACTTAATTCACAAGGAAATAGAGAACATATGGATTAAAACATGGAAGATGGCAATAGGCAAGCAAGAAGAGTATGATTATTCTTGGTGAAACATCAGGAGGAAGATTATAGTGAATTGACTTTCTGCGACCCGCAGGGCTCTCTCTTTGGGGTAAGTCCATCGAACCCTCAGCTCCTTGACTGCTCCAGCCTCATTCACCCTCCCATCTCCCC
>NW_008433589.1:0-375 GCF_000622305.1 Nannospalax galili | reverse complement strand
AAAATACTGAGAAAAATAAATAAAATATTAAAGAAAACATACAATGGATTTGACACTATACATTTTAATATTAAAACATATTCTGCCAAATTAGATATGTGCATGCAGAGAAAGACTTACAGAATGCAGTGTCACATACATGTAATATTATAGCTTTTCCCAAATCCAAGGATGAAGAAGTAATTGACTGAGTCTGTACAACCCAGGCATATGCATCCCCTCAGCTCTGCTGGTGGCCTTTATAAGTGCTACTGGGAAATATTCAGTACTCAACCCCTCTGTACGACAGGAAGAGTGTGACAAAGACTTACTGCCCAGCACCCCATGGGGTCGTCTCTCAGTTATCTTCACCATGTTCAGCACATCCTCAGGGAT
>NW_008433588.1:0-375 GCF_000622305.1 Nannospalax galili | reverse complement strand
CAAGGCATCACCATACTCACATTGCAGTCCCCCACTGGTCAAGCAGGCATGCCATCCCACACCATCTATAAGACAGCTTCCACCCCAGGATTTCTTCCCTTGCTCTTGTCTGCTTAGGTGGCCTCACCCTAGTTACATATGTCACTGTCCACGTCATCAAACATGCCACTGTGGATACCCCACCAAGCCTGTATAAATGGCCCAACAGGTTAACAGTTCCTCAGCCCACACTCTCCCCTCACCCCGCTTCACTTCGGTTGTTGGTCTTTTTCCCCATATCATGGACATCATCATTACTCTTCCAAAACTCATCCTCAGTTTTGTCATATCTTGCCAGCTACACCAATTGTAAAGTCAAATTCACTGCTGGAATGT
>NW_008433587.1:0-375 GCF_000622305.1 Nannospalax galili | reverse complement strand
TGAAGAATAGACTAGTAACAAAGCCAAATCATGAAAACTCATCAGAAGCTTCTCCTCACTAGATGCAGGTCATTCCATAGGCCAAATCAAGACTTCAGGCAAAAGCCCAAATCTGAAATCCAAGGGCAGGAAATGCTCTTTGATTGCAGAAATGCTGTTAAGAGAGGAAGGGAAAGAATTATGTACCACCAATGAATTATTTCATCAAGATTTCACATATACTATCATCTCATTGATTTACTATCAATTGTTTTCCCTTTTCATTATTCTAAGAGATCTGTTAATTTTACTGTTGTTTTCATAGTGCCAAGTTTTAGTTTTCTTAATTTTCTTTGCTGCAAGTTTTCAAATTTTTCATTAATTTATACATTTAAC
>NW_008433586.1:0-375 GCF_000622305.1 Nannospalax galili | reverse complement strand
ATCTTTTCTTACTGCTGAGTAGAACTCCATTGAGTAGATGTACCATATATTTATTATTCGTTCCTCAGCTGGGGGACACTTAGTTCTCCCTCTTTTGTAGATTGTAGCATCAATCCCTTATAAGTGAGTATATATCTTATTGTAACACCAGGAGCCAGGAAAACGGAAAGGATACCTGGAAGCAAAAGAGAAGAAAGAACCCAAAGAAGGGGTAGTAGAGATGTTATGGCGGGGAGGGGGAATGTTTGGCTGGGAGAGGAAGAGCAAGGGACATGCAAGGGACCATTGGTGGGGGGACTTAGAAGGGGAGGATGGTGGGAGGAGGGTATTTTGGGGGAGGATGGTAATAAGGGGGATGCTGGGACTGGGGTGAAA
>NW_008433585.1:0-375 GCF_000622305.1 Nannospalax galili | reverse complement strand
GGGATAGAGAAGTTTATAGACTGAAGGATACTAAGAGAGGGGGACTCCACATACACAGCTATGTGGAAGCCATCATCTATACTCAGGTGAAGACTTAGGATGGGGGAATACAAATCTCCTGTAAGCATCCCCTCACCGATTGCTCTATAAAAGCCCAATAAACTCATTGGGTGCTTGGAGTACACTTTGGTGGAATCACCCCTGAATTTTTTACTGGAATCAAAAGAGGAAGGGGCAACTGTTGGTGACATCTCCCCCAGGTAAAGAGTTTTACCAACAGTCCTGCAAATGACATATTGAGCGTGATCTATCCATGTGGTATTCAGTTTTCACTCATGTACCTAAAATATTAAATTTATAAAAACATTTATTGAA
>NW_008433584.1:0-375 GCF_000622305.1 Nannospalax galili | reverse complement strand
CGTCATCTCGAGCTGTGTGCAGCACTTCTCCTGCTTGAATTAGCATGTTAAGTCTCCACAGAGCCCGCACGCACACAGTGGGCCCGAGATCCCCGTTTCAAAGACAAAGAATTTGGTACCTGGAGAGTTAGGCGGCTTGGCTCAGGCCGCCCAGACAGGTCATCAGGGCAGAAGTGCTTGATGGAATCCAGCTCTGATGTCCCCAGGGTGGAAAGTGAAGGGTTACATCAACAGAGCCCACGGTGATACTGGGGGAGTTGAGAGAAAGAGGAAGGAGGAGGAGGAGGGGGAGGTGGGGGAGTAGAAGGACTAGGATGAGAATGAGGAGGATGAGAAGGGGGAGGACGAGGAGGAGGGAGAGGAGGAGGAGGAAGA
>NW_008433583.1:0-375 GCF_000622305.1 Nannospalax galili | reverse complement strand
ATTAAATAAAAGTAAAGATTATAATGTACACATATGATACTGATAGACCTCTCCCAAAATCTTAGGAAAATATTACATTCTAAAAGTCATTTCAAGGCCAATGTTTTATTGTTTTGACAGGATTTTATGAAATGATAAAATTCAGAGTTGATGCTGTAGCTTGATATGCCTTGATTAAGGCTGAGGCCACATGGCCATCTTTCAAGAACTAGGATAGAGGGATGCAGAGACAGCTCAGGGGTTAAGATCACTGGCTGCTCATGCAGAGGACCCGGGTTCGGTTCCCAGCACCTGCATGGTGAAAGGGGATCTGATACCTTCTTTTGTCCTCTGTAGACACTACACACACAGGTGCACTCACATACAACATACATA
>NW_008433582.1:0-375 GCF_000622305.1 Nannospalax galili | reverse complement strand
AGGATCCCTTTGATAAGGAGATTAAAGTGATTAAGGAGAAGACTAGAGATTTGCATTTAAACAATGAAGAAAGTGCCTCCAGGGCAAGACCACACTCAGATTAAGCCTCCAACTTGTGATCTCCCTCAGTCTCAGAAGAAACTTTGGATTATGGACTTTTGAGTAGCAGTGAGACTGGTAGTTTTAAGGTTGGAATAAATGCATTTTGCAATTTATATGGTCATGAGCCTGTGGGGACCAGGGAGGGAATGTGGTGGCTTCAATGAGAATGGTCCCACATAGGCTCCAAGTATCTGAGCATTTTGTCCCCAGTTTGTGGTACTATTTTGGGAGGTCTTAGAAGGTATGGCCATGCTGGAGGAAGCATGTCACTGG
>NW_008433581.1:0-375 GCF_000622305.1 Nannospalax galili | reverse complement strand
AGAACAACCAGTGTTCTTAACCACTGAGCCATCTCTCCAGCCCCAAGATATTAATATTTTTAAAGTATTCACATGCTGGATTAGGCGGTGCATGCCTTTAGCACTCAGGAGGCAGAGGCTGGTGGTTCTCTGTGAATTCGAGGTTAACCTTGTCCCATAGTGGGTTCCAATCATACTGAAAAGGGAAAAGACTACTTTAAGAAAGTATTTCAAGACTTTGAAGAGAAGGAAAACTAGACATGCGACAGTTGCAAGACCTTAACAGCTGGGTAAGGAAGCAGATGAGAGTAAAATGCTTCATCAGGTAGGAGAAACTCCTACCTGTCCCCTGGGCTGGGCTGTGGGCTTCATCCTCAGTGGCCAGTTGCTAAAGCA
>NW_008433580.1:0-375 GCF_000622305.1 Nannospalax galili | reverse complement strand
TGGGGCTACAAGGGCGACCCTGTCTCAAAAAAACCAAAAAAAAAAAAAAAAAAGTCACTTTAAAAAATTCTAGGTACCATGATTCATCTTACTGGCTAAAAGAATTGAAATTTTAATACATATTTGAATTTTCTTAGAGCATTAAACATCAAAATAATAGCATATCTAAAAAATATATTTGAAACTGTAAATTGAATGTGAATTTTACTAGCATGGAAATTAACTGAAAATTTTATGAGAGAACAATTGAAGACGGAGTAACACTTGAAACCACTGAAACCATATACTCACTTTCTATAAGACAAACAAGAATGGTAGCTGCTGAGCAAATATTTTGAAGGAATTAATTAAGAAAAATATAAATAACAAATTATA
>NW_008433579.1:0-375 GCF_000622305.1 Nannospalax galili | reverse complement strand
AAAAAATCTAAAATTATGTCATGTGAGAAAACTTCTGGCAGGGGCTCTAAGGAGGTGAGCCATTACTGCTAGTATTGGGGGGCAATGTTATGGGGTGAGGAGGATGGCTATGAGGCAATTAGGTGATGACGGTGATGAGGCATGGTCATTGTGGTGATGGGTCAGGTGATGAGGTAGATGAGGCCAGTGATGATGAAGGTAATGGGGATAAAAGGTGATGATGGCGATAGAGAGGATGGTGATGGAGATGATGGTGGTGATGATGACGGTGATGGCAATGGTGGTGATGGTTATGACAGTGATGATGGTGATGGCGGAGATAATGTGATTATGATGATGATGATGGGGATGATGGTGATTATGATGATGGTGGGG
>NW_008433578.1:0-375 GCF_000622305.1 Nannospalax galili | reverse complement strand
TTAAGAGCACTGGCTGTTCTTGCAGAAGACCCATGTTCGAATTCCAGCACCCACATGGATGGCTAACCATCTATAACTTCAGTCCCAGGGGATCAGACGCCCTCTTCTGTCCTCCTCGGGCACTGCATGACATGGGTGCACTTAGGTACAAGTAGGCAATACACTCACACACATAAAATAAAAATTAATTCATTTTTTAAAAAAATGCATGTATGCAGCATGCGTCTGCAATAAGGACAGACAGCAAGCTAGGGTTCACCACAGACCAGGGGCAGGGCGAGGCAATCTCAGCACTGAGGAGGCCGAGGCAGGACAACTACAAATTCAAGACCAGCCTGGGTTACATAGTAAGACGTTCACTCAAAAAAAGAGAAG
>NW_008433577.1:0-375 GCF_000622305.1 Nannospalax galili | reverse complement strand
AACCTGGGTCTTCTGCAAGAACCACCAGTGTTCTTAACCACTGAGCCATCTTCCCAGCCCCAAGAAAATTATTTTCCTAACTACTGTGGCAAAACAGCAATATATATTTTGATAGCCAAGTACAAAGTAAATGCAGATCAAAAAATGAAGGTATATTATTTTTACTGGTATCTGGCAGTTAAAGAAACTTACAATGTGACATACAAATATTGGTCAGTTTTTAAACTTTTGTATTTGCTGTGATTTCTTTTCCCATTCTCAGTACATAATGTGAAACACATAGCAGGGCATGGTGGCGCACACCTTTAATCCTAGCACTGGGAGGGCAGAGGCAGGCGGATCTTTGTGAGTTCAATGCCAGCCTGGTCTACATAG
>NW_008433576.1:0-374 GCF_000622305.1 Nannospalax galili | reverse complement strand
AAATAATTTGTTAATTGTACATAGCTTGTCACTCTAATTAGTGTGATGAAGCCTTATGCCTTCCTTTTCCATTCTTTCTGGGGTGTAAATCATCCCTGTCCAGTGTATTGTACACATAACTTCCCCTTGGTCACTATGGGTTTTCTGAGTGACTATTGCTTGTGATTTGGTAAGCACAATTTAGGTAGGTATTCACTGGCGATACTGCAACTTGTTACTCAGAGATGATGGGGCTACTGTAATTCATAACAACAGAACAGCCTTTTGCTCCACCTAAAGTATCTGGGCAAAGAATTGTGTTTTCATAAGTGGATTTTGTTGTTATATTTCAGGGGCTGGAGAGATGGTTCAGTGGTTAAGAGCACTGACTGCTC
>NW_008433575.1:0-375 GCF_000622305.1 Nannospalax galili | reverse complement strand
AGTCCATCAAGATCTGCATAATGACAAAATCGATTGTCATGCCAAGGTGGGTAGGGGAAACTTCATGGGGTCTCATTCCAAGATGAAGAGCTACAGGCAACCAATGGGTACTGAGGGAGGGAAAATCAGTTTTCTCCAGGGACTAGCACTCTGAGAGGTTACCTAATCCCAAACAGATAGCTCTAAACACAGGTACATATGAATACCACTAAATGGGCTCAGTGCACTATATATATATAATTTATAAATGTATATGTAACAGTAATAAAGAAGAGGACAAGAAATTGAGAGAGAGAGTGGGGGGACATGAGAGGAATTGGAGGATTGGGAAGGATGGATATAATGCAGACAATAATCATGTACAAAAATAAATAA
>NW_008433574.1:0-375 GCF_000622305.1 Nannospalax galili | reverse complement strand
GTTCTCTGGCCTGATACCAAACAGGTCTCCCTGACCTCCAGCCAGTGACCACCATCTGCTACTTCCTGGGTGTCTGTGGGGTGCAGCTGAAGAGAACAGACAGCTCTTCCCAGGGCAACAGACTTCTCTCCTGTCTGCTCACGGAGGGAGAAAGTTCCCGAGGACAAAGGCCAGCCCAGGGGACTATGGGGGCTGACGCCTTCCCTCCAGGGACATTCCAAAACAGTAGACTGTCTGGAGGTGGGGGTGTAGAGGGAGAGGGGAGATGGTCCCTGTCTCCCAGAGTCATCCTGGATGGGGACCTCTTTCTTCCCTCCAACTCATGGAGCAGGTGAGACAAACCAGATGCCTTTAAGGCAGCACACGACCTTGGTA
>NW_008433573.1:0-375 GCF_000622305.1 Nannospalax galili | reverse complement strand
GTTCCAGGGAATCTGATGCCCTCTTCTGACCTCTGTGGGCATTACATGACACAGGTACATTTACCTACATGCAGGCAACACACTCATATACATACAATAAAAAATAATAAAATATTTTTAAAAAAATAAAAAGAAAGACAAGGGAAAAGTACTAAAAGGAGGAAAGACAAGCATTTTAATGTCTGAAACAACTAAGAACTCCTGTAACATTTAAGAACCAAGCTTATCTCCTAAAGCACCACAGGACAGTCTTTGAAATGAACACAGCAGTGAAGCTGAATTGGGACAATGAGTCCAGCATCTCCAGCTGTGCATGACTCAAAGGACGCATACGCTCTTCACATAGTTAACATCCTATTCTGATGGGCACATAGC
>NW_008433572.1:0-375 GCF_000622305.1 Nannospalax galili | reverse complement strand
TCCAAATCCAGTCAACTCCATAATCCAAATTAACCATTACATGGTCCTACGAGGTAGCTATCTCCATAAGAAAGATTAGAAACCTGAGGTGAGAAAGGTATGGTCACCCTACAAGGTCACACGGTGCAGTGTGGGGAGTGATGTCATACAGGATTCAAGACTCCATCTTCTTAACCACAGTACTGCTCTCCTTGAGTTCATTCCTGAGAGTGAACTGGATGAGTCTGCCCATCTTGAGCCTGCAGAGATAGAATACAGGCAATTTTAATGAAACCAATGAGCAAGGGACATAACCTCTTACAAAGCAAGTATGCGATATCGAATTTAAGGATGGAATTCTTATCATTTCTATATAGAAAGAATTTTATATCAAAA
>NW_008433571.1:0-375 GCF_000622305.1 Nannospalax galili | reverse complement strand
TTAAAAAATTACTGTGGTCCATTTATGTCTGCTTTTGAGTGTGTGACTCTCATTAGAGTGTGGTGAACCTACCAGGGATGACACCCTTACAGAAAACTGACTTTCCCTCTCCCAGCAACTATTAATTTCCAATAGCTCCTCAGGTAGGGCAGAAGGTAGGCTGATCCTTTTTTAAAACCCACTGTGCATCTCATGAAGGAATGCAAACACAGAAAAAGAACTTTGAAGGAACAGAAATTAATTCTTGTAAACTGACTCAGATTAAGTCCAAATGTTCCTGGGAATGGTGGTACCTACAAAGATGTCTGAAGAACAGAGCTTACCTACAAGGCTTTGACATCAGGTAAAAACAGCCACATGACCCTGAGTGCGTGT
>NW_008433570.1:0-375 GCF_000622305.1 Nannospalax galili | reverse complement strand
AAATTGCTGTGGTCAGTGTTTCTATGACAGCAACAGAAAAGTAACAAATACAACCCTACAGAGAACAGAGTTGGATGATTTCAGCCTGTCTCTTCTGTTTTTTTGTTTGTTGTTTTTTGTTTGTTTTTAAGACTTGTTTTCCCTGTAGCACCATCTGGCCTGAAAATAGCTATACAGACCAGGCTGGCCTTGATCTCACAGTCAGCCACCTGATTTTGCCTCCAGAGTGCTGGAATTAAAGACATACACCACCATATTCAGCAATATTTCCTCCTTTAAATAAATCTCTGAGGTATTATTTGTGTAATGATGCCAAAATTACTAATAGCGTGAAAAAGTTTGCATATGTTTTTGATTTTGCGTTTCTTTTCTTTA
>NW_008433569.1:0-375 GCF_000622305.1 Nannospalax galili | reverse complement strand
ATCATCATCATCATCATCATCATCACCACCACCACCATCATTATCACCACTATCACCTCCATCATCATCTCTTCTACCTCTTCCTCTTCCTCCTCCTCTTCCACCTCCTCCTCTTCCTCTTCCTCCTCTTCCACCTCCTCTTCCTCCTCATCCTCTTCCTCCTCATCCTCTTCCTCCTCCTCTTCCTCCTCCTTTTTCCTTCTTCATTAGTTGATCAGCTTCTCAGCTTTGGATTACAACTACCTCATCAAGGTCTAATTGAAATAATGTAAGCTGGATAATGAAAGCATGTTTAATGCCACACAGAACCAAACAAATACAATCTTGTCAGTTAACAGTCATCAGATATATTTAGTAGCACAATTTTTGGTATTC
>NW_008433568.1:0-375 GCF_000622305.1 Nannospalax galili | reverse complement strand
AAAAAAAAAATGAACTCAGGGTTCCTTCCCTGAGTCTACGTCAGTTTCCTTTACCCTGACTATTAATTTACCGTTTGGCATGTTCTCCTACATAGCTTCCTGTTTTCTTGATAGTGACGTTTGTGCTTAACCAACAGCATTTAACATCTGCTAAGAAGGAAATCTTCAGCTTTGGCAACCTTAAGTATCAGGTTGACTGAGAAATAAAATAGGCTCTGAGACCAATAATTGCTTGTAAATAACTTTTGTCACACGCTGCAGTGAATAACTGTTAGCTGATAATCACCACTTTTTTTTATAGAATGAATCTACTTTTTTCTGGATTAAATATAACCTCAATAATTTCACTCAAAATGAATCAGGTTCAAAATGATC
>NW_008433567.1:0-375 GCF_000622305.1 Nannospalax galili | reverse complement strand
TGTCCACAGTTATGCGTGCCCACGCCTGCGTGCGCGCACTCCAGCAGGTTGTGCTCGCTGCCCGCGCAGCGCACGTCGTCCAGCAAGATTGGCCGCGACCGGCCCTCGCCGAACTCCGCGCATTTGGCGGCGCGGGCGCAAAGCCCAGCTGGCGACACACCACAGTGGCGGCCTTGGCGTCCCAGGCGTCATCGCACACGGTGCCCCAGTGCCCGTCCGCGAACACCTCCACGCGCCCGCGGCCCGGGCTCAGGCCTGAGGGCCCCACCAGGCGCACCGTGCCATTCTGGGGCGCATGGACCGCGGTGCTCAGCCACCCCCGCCGCCGCCCGCCGCCCCTCCGACCTCCTGGCCGTCGGGTGGGCCGTGGGAGTC
>NW_008433566.1:0-375 GCF_000622305.1 Nannospalax galili | reverse complement strand
ACAATGTTGCAATGTGCCAACACTATTGTCCCATGTGCCATTATATTTCTCCAATGTCCCATCTCGATGTGACAATATGACTTCACAATGTTCCATTGTGCCATTGCAACGCTCATTGTGCAATCACAATGCCTCATTTTGTCATAAAACGATCCATTGTGTCGTCATCATGCTCAATAGGCCAAAACGGTGCCAAATGTCCCCTCTCGATCCCCAAACGTGATATCAAAATGCTTCAATGTGTCATCACAATTTTCATTGTGGCATTACAATGCTGAATGTCCCTCACAAGGAAACCAATGTGTCATCACAATGCTCAGTGTCCAAATATAATGCCCCAATACTTGATCACAATATACAAATTTGGTATTCCAA
>NW_008433565.1:0-375 GCF_000622305.1 Nannospalax galili | reverse complement strand
TCCCTTGGTGATTATGAGGAGGTGTCTGTCTATGTTTTGTTTGTTTCTTCTAGGCCTTAAGGGCCAAGTATTGGCTCCACCAGAGTCTTTTCTTTTCCCTCTTAGTCATCTTGGTTTGAGCCATCACCCTGTAGGGGGCATATTTGAGGTTTCTGGCTGGTACCCAAATGGGCTTAATGTCTCCCATGGGGAAAACACAACTGAATCCCCTTCCCATTGTTAAAAGTGGGTCCGGGCCTCTCCACTGGCCTGTAATCAGGTCCTTCCACCTCACCTCTACTTTGGGTTTTGTATTTTCTTGTCCCCAGTGAGCTTGAAATTTATATTGCAAGGTATTTTTTGAGCGATTTAAAATGTTTATGGTAAATAGGGCTA
>NW_008433564.1:0-375 GCF_000622305.1 Nannospalax galili | reverse complement strand
CTCCTCCTCCTCCTCCTCCTCCTCCTCCTCCCTGCCCCCTCCTCTGCTTGTGTAGAAGTGAACGTCATTACGTTTCTTAATTCTGTTGTATGACATGAAAAAAATTAAGCTGTGACTCCTTTAACTAAAGCTATTGGACTTCCTGGGTCTTCATGGCTGCAATCACTGGAATTTCTCCTGCTTTGAATGTGACAATTTTCTATTGAAGGAGCAGGTAAAATAGGAGAGGGATATATAATGTTAAATGAGCAAAGAAAATTTACTAGATCAAAGTGCATTTTTCTGGATGGGATGCCTCCTTTATGCCCATTTACCACTTGTCCAAGTAATTTTTGTCTTTGGACTGAACATATATAATCAAGGAAGCTGGATCCT
>NW_008433563.1:0-375 GCF_000622305.1 Nannospalax galili | reverse complement strand
TGCCTGTATGTGTGCCAGAGGCCAGAAAACAGCATCAAATCCCCTGGACCTGACTGGAGTTACAGATGGTTGTTAGCCACCGTGTCAGTGCTAGGAACTAAACCCAGGTCCTCTGCAAGAGCAGCAAGGGTTCTTAACTGCTGAGCCATCTCTACAACCTGGGGAAGAGTCTTAATTGAGGAATTGTCTAGACCAGGTTAGCCTGTGGGCATGCCTGTAGGGATTATCTTGATTATTAATGGCTGGAGGAAGACCTGGCCCACCGTGCAGACCCTTTCTTTCCTAAGCTGGTTTTTGTCAGGATATTTTACCACTGCAACAGAAATGAAACCTGAAAAACCATGAAATATATAGTTAGTGCCTCATAAGTGCCAG
>NW_008433562.1:0-375 GCF_000622305.1 Nannospalax galili | reverse complement strand
ATCCCACAGGAGGTTAACAGGGATTTTAAGGCAGATATCTGGGGCTCCTTGCAATGGATGGGAAGTTTCCCATGATGAGGGGGTGTAGACGGACTAGACAAGAAGCTAAAGCAGGGACACGGTGCTGAGAAAGGAAACTTTCCAACCCGATAGGCGGGAGGGGATTTCTCAGTCCCGAGTCACGGAGAACCTGCCGCTATTTTAAGAGACCGGCCACCGCCCTAAGGGCTCTGAACTGGTGGTTGTGTTACCGGATTGACGAGCAAACTGAACGTGAAAGTACAAGAGACGGGGAGGAAAGAGCGTGTTTGGAACCAGGTGAGAGTGCTTTGTGGGGACGTCCGTGGTTCGTTAGGCCATGGCCTATGCCCACAC
>NW_008433561.1:0-375 GCF_000622305.1 Nannospalax galili | reverse complement strand
GTCAGGATGTGGTGGAAACCATCTTGGCACACATGAAAACTGGTCCTCGAATGCGCAAGCAGGTCATCCACCATCTGGTACAGCTGGGACTGGCTGATAGTGTCAAGGACTTCCAGAGGTAGAGGCACAGGATCTGGAGGGAATTGGGATGGGGAAACCTCAGTTTGCACTTCTCTGGCACTGACACCTACCTAAACAGGAAAGGAACCCAGATTGTATTGTGGACAGAGGATCAGGAGCTGGAGCTGCAGCGGCTTTTGGAGGAGTTCCAGGACTCTGATGGTGAGTGAGCTGAAAGCTCAGGGAACTGAGATAAGAACCAAGCTGTCCAATTTCCCCCTGCCTCGTTCTAAGAAAAAGCCTGGCCTATCCTCT
>NW_008433560.1:0-375 GCF_000622305.1 Nannospalax galili | reverse complement strand
AAAAAAAAACACCTTCAGATAACTTCTCTAGCTTTAATTTTTTTCTGTTATTTTGAAAAACTTTTATGTTAATTATAGCAATTAAGGGTCATCAAGCTTAGAATCCCATAACTCTTCTGAAAAGCTGCCAGGCAGTAGAGCATCTGCACTCTCATCTTACAGTCTCTGCAGAACTGGGGACACTTTTCCTTTTGAGCTAGGAGATGGTACAGCTGCCAGGCATGGAGCATCTGCACTCTTATCTTAGATCCTTGCAGAACCCCCCACAGAAGTATCCTCCCACAGGAATAACTTCCCACAGAAGTACCATGACCCCACAGGAGCACCCTCCCCTCAGGAGCACCCTCCCCTCAGGAACACTGCTGCTCCACCAAA
>NW_008433559.1:0-375 GCF_000622305.1 Nannospalax galili | reverse complement strand
CAATCAGGATGAAAATAATTTAGAGTTTATAAGATGAATTTATTCCTTTTTGTTGAAATAAGCTACAAGAAAAAGATAGGGAAGCATGGTTCTGGTCATCATTAGTTAATATCCAGTGATGCAATATAATACAGCCAAAATAATTTATGTGGCAAGTATAATGAAAGACACAGGGTCTTTCAATAAATGTCTATCCAGTGAGGTCTAGGATCTTGCTTTCAGAGTACAATAATTAGACAGACAACTATAAAATCAGAAATAGCATTTATTTATCCTTTTATTAACCAACTTTTATTATGATTTTAATAAAAGAGAAGACATATCCTGCAAAAACTTGTTGAAAATTAGGAAAAAAATGGCTATTTCCATTTTTTT
>NW_008433558.1:0-375 GCF_000622305.1 Nannospalax galili | reverse complement strand
TTTCTCACCAGAGAGCAATGTTTTCACCAGCTTGGTTTTTCTACTTTTAGAACATACAATTAGATGCTTTATGAAATGACTGCTTTACCATGTGCTCTTTCTTTTGCTGTGGGTAGCTTTGTGTTTACTTTGGTTTTGTTGGGCCTAGAGTGAAGTCAAACTTCCTGAGGGTGCTTCTTCTTGAGGGGGCATGCAGAGTCAGGTGAAAGTTCTCACATAAAGGGAACAGGAAAGCTGGGACCTCCAGGCACTAATTCCCTTTCAGACCTTGCTGGACCAGGGTTTGCCTTCCTCTGCTATTTATTTATTATTTGTTTTCTAAAAATTGCTTTTATTTCATGTGTGTGAGTGTCTTGCCTGCATGTATGCAAGTGC
>NW_008433557.1:0-375 GCF_000622305.1 Nannospalax galili | reverse complement strand
AACACTGTAGTCCTTCAGTCTAGAACATGATGTTTTCATCTCTGACTCCAGTTAACCAAGTGAGATTTTAGGAACAAACATCTAGGGACAGGCTTGTCCTAAGCAGTTTCACTTTGTGTGACTTTATTTTGTCCATTTTTTTCTTCCTGTATTAAGTATAATTTTGCTAGACGTGGTGGTGCATATCTGTAATTCCCAAAACTGAGAGGTGGAGGAATGAGGATCAAAAATTTGAGGGTAGCTTAGAGGACAGAGTGAGTCCAAGGTCAATCTGGGTTATAGAAGGAGAGCCTCTCTCTAAAACAAGAAAGGAGAGGGAATTTGCCTTTGGTTGGGCCCAAAGGCACTCAGGAAGTTTCCTATCTCACAGCAGCT
>NW_008433556.1:0-375 GCF_000622305.1 Nannospalax galili | reverse complement strand
AAATTTTGTTTTTCTAGCAATATGAGAGAGGGTTTTTTCTAGGAACCATGTCCTCTCCTGCCATATGTATTTGGCTGAGTTTACAGTGTCACCCAGGAATTCCCTCCCATTGAGGGGGCTTTAAGTACAATTAGATACTTTTGATTGCCCCCCAAATAACAGTGCCATTACTGTACAAATAGACGTAGTTTGCCATGCTGGTTATTATGGTTTATTGGGCTTTAGGCCTGGGTTGGACCACTGATTATTTTTCTCCCTTGGAAGTCTGCATATCATCAGCTAGCATTATATAGCCAAGCTTCAGTTAGAAGGCTTCCAGGTCAGATGCAGCTCCATTGTTTCAAGTCCTGTATCCTAAGTATGTCCTGTCTTCAA
>NW_008433555.1:0-375 GCF_000622305.1 Nannospalax galili | reverse complement strand
TCATCAGGCTTGACAGTAAGCTCCATTACCTACTGAGCTATCTCACCAGCCCAAGCCAGTCTTTGATTTAAACTTTTATAATAAATATTAACAGATCCCTGTGCTTCTCTCTTTTGTGATATATGAGACTTCTACTCTTTTGAATTTTGCAAGAATCCACTGAAAACTCAGGTTTCTTCTTAGCTCTTCCTCCCCCACTAATGCTTTGGGATAAGTTTATACTCTGTAGACCAGGCTGGCCTTGAATTGGCTGCAATTACCCTGTCTCAGCCTCCTGAGTGCACAATTATAGTCCTGCACCATCATGCCTAGGTGTTTTGTTTTGTTAAATTTTTAAAAATTTATTTATTTTATGTGTATGAGTATGTTGCTTGC
>NW_008433554.1:0-375 GCF_000622305.1 Nannospalax galili | reverse complement strand
ATCACCGAGGGAGGGATTTTTTCATCACAAGCGTAACTGGTTGTTATGGGGTGATCACACTTTCATCTTGAACCTCTCACCACCAATGTAGAAATGTATACACCTCATTCTTGCATGAATTAACTCACCTTCTTACTACCATCAGATGATGTTGGAAAGTCACCCTCTAATCAAATTTAACCAATATCTGCCATAGGACAGGGGGAATTAAGGGGTGATTTTTAATCTTTATTAGCATCCCTCCACATAGCCAAATAGCCAACTTTCTAAGACCCCCTTCCAACTGCACTACAGTCTTTAAGTACTCTCATTTGGAAACTCTAGACTTAAAAATTTGCTTTCTTAAAAAAAAAAAAATCTAGGGGCTGGAGAGAT
>NW_008433553.1:0-375 GCF_000622305.1 Nannospalax galili | reverse complement strand
CAGACAGTAACCCAGCATAGAACTGGGAAAAGGAACAGCAGACCCCAAACTTGTCTAAAGGAATATTGACAACTGATTGCCGCTAGATGAGGAACAGCTCATCTTCCTAAAACAAGGATCTCTAGATAGGGTAACTAGACTCAGCTGATGGACAAGCACTGGAGAATGGCTGTGGATGCTGACAACACAAAGGAGGACAGTAACAGGGATGACAGGGTGTATGGGCTCCAGTGGGGTGGGGGTGAGGCTATGGGAGGCTGCCATTTGGGACGTGGGTATACAGGCGAATAAGATTGTTTGGGATGTTCTGTGCAAAAAATCAAGAAATTTTAAAAAAAGACATATTTGAGGAGGAAGCATAAAAATTTACTTCAT
>NW_008433552.1:0-375 GCF_000622305.1 Nannospalax galili | reverse complement strand
ACAGCATACATTTCCTGGCCATAGCTCGGGAAGTCCAAAATAGACCTACTGTACTACAATCAAAGTACTGGAAAGAGGGCATTCCAAAGGGTCCAGAGGAGAATGACCATTATTTTTAAGTGGGGTGAGGGTGTTAGAGAGGGTCTTTCCTGCTTGCAGCGGCTGCCCTCATTCGACCTTCAAGGCCAGTTACGGCCAGGAGAGTCTATCACACAGTGGATCATTTCAAGGTAACTACTGTCTCCTGTGGGGTCCTGAGGTGGCCTTCTGAAATATGAAGCTCCTGCACTGCACTGCTGACCGCAGGGCTTTTCTTTGATCCTTCTGGGTCAGCCACCTATATATGTCTAACACTGGCATAACACTGGCAGCATA
>NW_008433551.1:0-375 GCF_000622305.1 Nannospalax galili | reverse complement strand
AGAATGCTCTAAAGAGGTAGAAGTAACACTGATGCATCTGGGTGCCAAGAAGCACCAAACTAGGAGAGAAGCCCAGCCACTTCTCCCTCAGAGGGTCTAGGAGCAACAAACCTTGGCCACATCTCTAACATCTTCATGTCAAACTTCTGGCCTCCAGAACCAAGAGAGAATACACTGATGCTGGCTTAACCTGCTATGTGGTACTTTGCTATGGCCTCTTAGCAAACCAGTGTACCACAGATGTTCCTGTTTGCTAGTTTTGATGGACTGATTTTTTCTTATGAATGAAGTCATAGTCATCATAGACTATTTAGAAAATTGATATGCAAATGTGTTTAGTTATGTATATCACCTCTGATTTTACTAATTCTCTGC
>NW_008433550.1:0-375 GCF_000622305.1 Nannospalax galili | reverse complement strand
GTCACCATTGCTGTGAGTTTATATGAGTAACTGACCAGCTGTCTGGAAAACACTGTTTCCTTGTGGTCATCCACCACCTTTGGCTCTTACAATCTTTCTGCTCCCACTTCTACAATGATCCTTGAGCCTTGGGAGCAAAAGTATGATATAGGTGTTGTATTCAAGGATAAGCGCTATGCAGTCTCTTGTTCTCCACACATTGGTCAGTCGTAGATTTCTGTGTGAATAACCATATGTTGCATAAGAAAACTTCTCTGGTGAGAGTTTGAAGGAACACTAAACTAGGAAGTGTTAAACAGGGTGGGGAATGGGTGGGCAGGACAGAGGACAGAGGGTAAGGAGAGATTAGAAACACTAAAGATTTTAGAAAAAGCC
>NW_008433549.1:0-375 GCF_000622305.1 Nannospalax galili | reverse complement strand
TGGATGTAGTAGCTCTCCAGTCTTCCATACCTGGTATTCTTTTTTCCTGTTTGATCTCATCCATTGGTGATGATTTTCATTTTTTTAATTGAAAAGAGCTTTTCTAACACTTTTGTCTTTTTCCCCAAATCTTAGTTTTTCTTCTTTCTTTCCTTCCTTCCTCCTTTTCTTCTTTCTTCTGTTTTGCTGAATTCATCATCCATGTTGTGGACTTCCTCGTCCATGCTGCTGACTTTCTCTATGACATCCTGAATTTATTTCCTTGCCTCATCCATTTGTTTATCTGTTCCCTCTTTTAAATCATTAATCATTATTTAATAATCAAATTTGTTCTTTTGCCAGGGGTGGTGGTATACTCCTTTAACCCCAGCACTC
>NW_008433548.1:0-375 GCF_000622305.1 Nannospalax galili | reverse complement strand
CCACATGGTGGCTGACAACTGTTCCTAACTCCAGTTCCAGGGGATTATGGACATTGCACAAAACAGGTGCACTTGCATACATGCACACAATACATACATACACATAAAATAAAAATAAAGCACAAAAAAGTTGTACTGTTTTATATTGTGATATTGGCATTAACATGAGATCCTGGGGACAAGAAATGGAAAGGTTATGGTTTAATAGTGATGTGTTTGTTCATCAAATTGACAAGTGGCCAGTTGTGCTGGATAACTTCAGTTGTCAACTTGACACACCTGGGAAAAGGGAACCTCAGTTGGGGGATTTCCTCTATCAGATTAGCCTGTGGCCATGTCTGTGAGGCATTTTCTTGATTGTTGAGTGATGAGGGA
>NW_008433547.1:0-374 GCF_000622305.1 Nannospalax galili | reverse complement strand
CCAGGCCAGTTGGGGCTACAGGGAGACCCTGTCTCAAAAAACAATCAAGGGGCCAGAGAGATGACTCAGTGGCTAAGAGCACTGACTGCTCTTGCATAAGTCCTGGGTTCAATTCCCAGCACCCACATGGCACTTAATAAATGTCCTAACTCCTGTTCCACCCTTTTCTAACCTTAGCTGGAATTGCATGACAAGGGTGCCGCTATACAAATGCAAGGAAGACACTCATACACATTAAAAGAAATCAAGCAAAACAAAACAAAGAACATGCCTAGATGTTACTATTAGAATTAGAAATACAAAGCATAATCTACAAAAAGTGAATTTGTCTTGCCAAATTTAAAACTTACTTTTTTCACTAAAGCAATGCAAAA
>NW_008433546.1:0-375 GCF_000622305.1 Nannospalax galili | reverse complement strand
TTTAAATCATGATTAAAGTAACCATACAAAACAGTGAGTGGTGTCTAAATTTGTGGGGATGAAACTATAAGACACGTAAGAGCTTGAAATTGTGCGAACACAGAAGTCAGCTGGCCAGAAATGAATCAGTCATCTCCAGTTGACTCTTCCAATATTTACTATACATAGACTGCCTAATAATATCAGAGACACATTAGCAAGAAGGCAAAACCCTTCCTATCTGGAAGCACATCAGTAGAGGCCAATTCAAGTCTAAACCTCAAGCCTCTAAATATTCAACAGTCTCCACATTGAAATCATTCTACATTTTGAATAGGAGTACAGCAATACAAAAACATCAAATATTTCCATTCTGCAAATAGCAAAATCCAGGTT
>NW_008433545.1:0-375 GCF_000622305.1 Nannospalax galili | reverse complement strand
AGATATATAATTTGAGAATGACATAAAAATAGTTAAGTAATTAAGTTAGCTCCTATATGTGATAATATGAAAACTGCTCTAAGAAATATTGGTGAGAGAAAAGAATGAAGGCCCCGAGCAACACATGCAGCCCAACCTCTTGTTGAAAAAGGAGATAAAGCAAAATGATACTGAATGTCTTATTCTGGTACCTATATATGAGAAAATAATATAAAAAGATCCCAAAGGTTTATAGCCATAGCATGATATGAAGTAGAGTAGAAACAATGAAAACGAGACTGGGAGAACTTATATGGGTATATCATAAGATATATTTATTATAAGTACATAAACATATATAATTTAGGTGTGAATGTTTTAATGAGAAATTATAGA
>NW_008433544.1:0-375 GCF_000622305.1 Nannospalax galili | reverse complement strand
AAAAAGACTAAAAATTAAATAATAAATAAATAAATAAATAAATATAAGAGCTGGGTTGTTACAAGAGTAGCCTGAGCTGGCCTCTTGTAGCACCAGCACTGCTTACCCTAGCTTGATTGTCAATGTACACAGCTTTGCCTGGCCTACTGGGCAGCAGGGCCATATGAAGGAAACCCTTTCCTGGGGTATGTGTGACAGAACTCATTTCCCTGGGGCTGCTGCCCTGAGCCACTTCAGAGGAAGTAAATCTCAGGGCTCATGAATCTATGAATCTAGTCCTTGCTTCATAGCACCCTGTGATTCTTATCCCATAAAACATGCCACTGGCTGGGTGTGGTGGCTCACGCCTTTAATCCCAGCACTTGGGAGGCAGAG
>NW_008433543.1:0-375 GCF_000622305.1 Nannospalax galili | reverse complement strand
CTCAATTTGTTTTGTTTTGTTTTCTGAGCAAAGTTAGGTTTTATCAAGAAAAGGTATAACAGCTCACTCAGTAACATTCGGCCTAGAAGCATTTGCAGTACATGATGGAGGGTTCGGACTCATCAGGACTCGTTGTATTCCTGTTTGCTTATCCACGTCTGCTGCAACCTTGACAGAAAGGCAGGATGGAGCCATCAATCCACACCGAGGATGTGAGCTCAGTAGGAGAGTTAATCTTGAATTTCATCATGCTGGGAGCCAGAGCAGTGATCTCTTTCACCATCCTGTCTGCAATGCCAGGGTACCTGTAGTGCCACCAGACAGCACAGTGTTGGCATAGAGGTTCCTGCAGGTGATGATGTCACACTTCATGAT
>NW_008433542.1:0-375 GCF_000622305.1 Nannospalax galili | reverse complement strand
TTCTCCCCCAAACCCCTGGTACAGGTGCACTACTGTGCAGAGTCCCTTACACAAGCAACGTCCAACGAAGTCGGACCAGTCTTGCTGCTGGAATGACAGTGAACCCAACCCTGGTCAAATTGGAGCATGCTTCACTGTCTTCACGATAATTATATATAGGATCTGGGTGGGGTTTGAAGCTATTATATTTAAAGGATTGCTAAAGAACCTAAAATAGAGCACTTGGTGGTTTCTGAGAGGCACTTGACAGGATTACAAGTGATAAAAGAACAGGTCACAAAGATGCAGGTGGCTAGGACATCACTACCCAAGATGATGATAAGTTCATAATTCTGTATAACATGATACATCAACCACACAACAGAAAATGTACTA
>NW_008433541.1:0-375 GCF_000622305.1 Nannospalax galili | reverse complement strand
ATACAGAGACCAAGATGCCAAGCGCCCTGGTCTCTCCCTGTGTCTGGGAACCAGGGTCCTCTGGCTGACCACTCCTGAATGGATGGGTATAGCGAAGTCAATACTTTCAAATTAAGTTTAGCTAAATCACGTTCTGTTGGAGGTGTGACCTACAGTATTTCTTTAATGGGCGAAGAAAACACCAGGATTTTTAATAATAGTACAATGGCTACAGGACTTACTAAAGAATAGGCGATGTGGAGTTTATAAAGTTCAGAGAATGAGCTCCCAAGGGAAGACCCAGCAGAAGGATGGCTGAGTCATTACAACAGCATTGACATGTTCATAACAATTCCCAGAGCTAAGATGCATCTCTTTCAAAATTGGCTGTAAATT
>NW_008433540.1:0-375 GCF_000622305.1 Nannospalax galili | reverse complement strand
GGAAAAAGAGCTGTTGAAACTAATTGAGTGCATCTGTATAAAAAGGCGGAGCTGAAATAAACCGTGGCTGCAGTCACTACTGTCAGTCCTCCCAAGTCCCTTGGTTTTTCTTTCAATCCTCACTCCCCCTTTCAGGTACTGTCTTTCTTGGCTGGCTGGCACCGGCAGTAGGAGGAGCAGGAGGAACAGTAGGAGGAGAAGGAGGAGCAATAGCTGGAGGAGGAGCAACAGCAGGAGCAGCAGGAGGAAGAGAAGGAGGAGGAGCAGGAGCAGGTTCAGGAGGAGGAGCAGGAGGAGCAGGAGTGGGAGGAAGAGCAGGAGCAGGAGGAGGAGGAAGATCAGGAGGAGGAGCAGGAGCAGGAGCAGGAGGAGGAG
>NW_008433539.1:0-374 GCF_000622305.1 Nannospalax galili | reverse complement strand
AGCTCTCATGGTATCAGAGGACACTATATAAGCTGCCAAGGCAGAAAACCAATCATTGGTCCTACCCAGATGTGAAACCTAATAAACAACAGTGACTGGCCTAGCAGACTATTGCTCTTGGTGCAGTAGTGGCACTTTTATCTTGAGGGTAATTAACAACTGTCTAATTGGACTTAAGGCCTGCTCAATGGACGGGAACTCATGTGCCAAATACATGTGACTGGAGAGGTCGTAGATCCTAAATAAAAATCTATTTTTACCACATCCATAGATCAACATAATTTCTCACTGTTTTCTAAATATGAATCCTCATAGTTACAGACAAGTGTGCCTCTCACCACTCATCAAAGAAGCTTCTTTTTTGCAACAGATGG
>NW_008433538.1:0-375 GCF_000622305.1 Nannospalax galili | reverse complement strand
ACAGCCGCGACACGGCGGGCCGGAAGTCCACCCCGCTGCATTTCGCCGCAGATAACCGGGCTCCGCGCCTCAGACCTCCCACCTGCACCCCGGGACTCACGGGCCCGAAGCCACGCAGCGCTGCGTGCCCCGACCTTTCCCCGGGACTCGCATCCTGGCCGCCTCGCCCTCTTCGCGTGGGGCTGGTGATTAGGGGTGGGTTGGGCAAGTTGTGTGTTCGTGGGGTTGGTTGGTTGGTAGGAGGCTTTGTTTTGTTTTAGAGTATCAACAATACCTTCACCAACTTCCGGTCTTCCTACCCTGAAAGGCCTCTGCACACAAGTAAGGCGTGATGTGAAAAACAGATTATCTCAGAAACTCGCTCTTCTTGCAAGT
>NW_008433537.1:0-375 GCF_000622305.1 Nannospalax galili | reverse complement strand
TACTTTGGAAGCTATCTCTAAGTCTCAAGTCCTTCCTAGTAGTCAGCCAGCTCTATGTAGAAGAGAGGACAGTCCCAATTGTCATCTAAGGACTCTCTAGCTGAGGCAGGGTGCAGAGGGAACAACCATCACACCCCTGTATGCCTATGAAGCACAAGGTCAAAGCTGAGAGAGAATGTTTCTCCTCATCAAGCATGTCATCACTAGGCCATTGGTTGTCCTCTGCTTTGTAGCTTTAATTCCCCCCTTGCCTCCCTCTCGTCCCAGTGCTGCTGTCTGAAACTTCCAGCTCCTCCTCCATCCCAGGCCAACTCTGTTTTCTCCTGGAGTCTCGTTGTGATCCTATACCTGGTTTCTCTGGACTTTGTGAAGAGT
>NW_008433536.1:0-375 GCF_000622305.1 Nannospalax galili | reverse complement strand
AAGTCGTGTGTGACCACATCCAGCTAGAAGGTCTTTTTAAATGAAGAAATGTTGCTCCTCAGCTCAAAAAACTATATTCTTCTAGTGGTCTTAGAAGAGAAAAAAAAAATTCCCATTTGCTCCTCTACCTTGAAACTATAAACAAATCAAAGCAATCCAACGCCTAATGTAGCACAGAGAGCCCAGGACTGGAACAGCATTTGATGCAAGTTTTCCTACATGCAAAATACCATGTAATTTTTAAAATTATTGAAAAATCTGTTTAACAGACTAGAAGCATCCCAGTGCTTCTGTTAGCAGAAGGCTGCCTAAAAAAGGCCTAGGCAACAATATCTGTGAATGAATAGCAAAGACCCTTCTAGAGGGCTGAAGAGG
>NW_008433535.1:0-374 GCF_000622305.1 Nannospalax galili | reverse complement strand
GTGAAATAACAATCTACCAATCAGAGGGGCAAGTGACACGAAAATCTGCACATCAGAGGGGGCATGTGCCACGACCATCTTTATGGGAGAGAGGACAGCTGACACGACCCTGTGCATGACAAATTTGGCAGGTCACATGACCATGTGCATGTGAAAGAGGAAGGAGACACGACCATGTGCACGTCAGAGAGGCCAGGTGACATGACAATGTGCGCGTCAGAGAAGGCAGGTGACAGGACCATGGGCATATCAAAGTCGGCAGTTGACACCACCATGTGCACGTCAGAGAGAGCAGGTGACACGACCATCTTTACGGCAGAGGGGGTAGGTGACACGACCTTCTGCACTTCAGAGGGGGCAGGTGACACGACCAT
>NW_008433534.1:0-375 GCF_000622305.1 Nannospalax galili | reverse complement strand
GGCACTTGCCTGGAATGGATGTGGTGCAGAGCCAGGCGGGGTACTGAGATGAGGGACGACTGACAGATCCGTCAGAGCAGTTTCTTAGACCCTGCTTGGAGGACAGAGCAGCAGCTAAGCAAGGGCGGCACAGAGCCCCCAAGCTGAGGAGTCCTCCCTCCCCAGCAGATCCAACTGCAAACTGACCCGTTTCATGAAAGTACTCAAGGCCAGAATTCAGTCAACCCTAAAGTGAGAGCTAACCACGCCCACTGCTCACACAGGGCCAGGAACAGCATCTACTCCTGCCAGATAGGACAACTTTAAAATAATTGGGCTTCTAGGTAAGGTGGTCAGGAACGTTTTATTCCCACAGTGAGAAATAATCAGCTCTAA
>NW_008433533.1:0-375 GCF_000622305.1 Nannospalax galili | reverse complement strand
ATAGCATCATTCACAATTCACCTGCCGGTTGTCATGCAAATGCTCTCACTGGGAGTGCTTCACACTCTCAGTTCCTTAATTTCTATCGTTCATAATAAAATGTTTTAAGTGTTTGCTAGGATTTAGATGGCAAGAGCCCATGGCTCCTTCAGGGATCCATAGATTATTTTTGCATTCTAGGATATATGAAGATACAGGAATATGATACGTATAAACAGTTGTCATAGACTCAGCAGTGCATTAACAAAAGGAGATATGTGGGTGAAATAATTGTTTAAATTGTTGCCTAAAGAACACTTCAGCACTCTCCTTTTTTAAAAAAAAAATCTTTTGTAATTTCACTTCATATATATGTATATATAATGTATTTTGATA
>NW_008433532.1:0-375 GCF_000622305.1 Nannospalax galili | reverse complement strand
ATAATGATTTGGGAAGTAAAATGATAATGTTAACATTTGACTCCATTAACAGAAGAATTAGTTGGTACCTGTTTAGTAGTAACCTCACCTGCTTCAAATTCAAAATCTTTCTCCCCCAATAATTTGTAAATTTTTATTATGCTATTTCTACTATCTCAGAGTTTTAAAACTACTTTACTGGCACCAAAATATCTGATATTGTTATTAATATTTTTATAAATTAAATTTAAATGTTAAATATTAAGAAAATGACTGTTGTGTCCAAAAGATAAATTTCTAAAGCAATTTGTTTTTATTGTCTTATCAAAATGAGAAATTTATAATAAATAATAAGAATCCTTCTATATTCCACTAAATGAAAGAGAAGTTTTAGTC
>NW_008433531.1:0-375 GCF_000622305.1 Nannospalax galili | reverse complement strand
TGTCACACCAGCGGCAGTTGTAGTAGCAGCCAAGGCAAGAAGACCTAAAATGCAGCAATTATTAGACCAATCATGTATTTACCACGCTGCAGCAATTTTTTGAAAAATTTCAGAATCAATCCTTGAGCAGAACTGCTTTTCCTGGACTGATGCATTGTCATAAGAATCCATGAAGAATTTTGTTGTGTCAATATCATAATAGAGCCAAACGCAGGATTAAGGGCTATAGAGTTGTTAAAACAAGTATATAAACAACAATTTTGGCAAGTCAAGTTTATGTCTTGAATGACCACATGTCTAATTAAGATGACTAGAGGAAAGTGTACACAAGCTGTAATAGTGTGACTTTTGACTGTAACAAAGGAGAATGTTGGA
>NW_008433530.1:0-375 GCF_000622305.1 Nannospalax galili | reverse complement strand
ATTGCACCTTAACTTGATTTCAATTTATACTTGAAGAAATTGATATAGAAAGAATTTGAATTTCTTGCACAAATTCTGTGCAGGGCCAATGGAAATGAAATGATTATTCATCTACTAACGGGTGGAATGATCCTGGTTGTTCTCACATCCAGGTGCTCTTGCTTCTATTGCAAATGAGAAGCTCTTCATGTTCTCTTGGTTTCTACAGTGTCTCATAGGCATGCTTCTTAACAGGAGTCATTTGATCCTAGTACAGCACACTGTACTCACGTCAGCAGACACCTCGATATGGGAGCCATGACCTTGAATCTAGGAGCATCTTTGGGTGAGGCTTACACTAGGTAAGATTTGAAAATTAATTGTTTTGAAGTCTCA
>NW_008433529.1:0-375 GCF_000622305.1 Nannospalax galili | reverse complement strand
AAAATGCTAAGAGCAACTCCCAAACCATAAAGCGCAGGCTGAGAAAGGATGAGATAATATTAGCAAGTGACCACGAGAAGACAGAACTGCCCAGCACTTCTGCTTTTTTCAAGGACGTGTCCTTTCAATTTGAAAGAAAATGGTAAATACTGCTACAGAAGAAACTAAGACAAAGTTCACGCTGCTTGGAATAGCGGTTATGTGTGGAAGCACTGGGAATTCGTGAGCACAGACCAAGCACAGGCAAGGGTTAACCGGTTTTGAAAAGATGAGATTCTTTTAACAGCAGACTGGGATGACAGTAATCATCCCCTGAAAATGATTGGTTTCATGCAATAATTTTTTAGCACTTATACACCAGGCACAATGTGGGTA
>NW_008433528.1:0-375 GCF_000622305.1 Nannospalax galili | reverse complement strand
ACTTACATGTAGATAAAGCACTCATACACATAAAAAATAAACAATTTCTTTGAAAAGGGTGCCTGAGGGAGGTTAGACAGGGAGAGAGAGAGGGGAGATAAATGAAGCTTAGGTGTCATAAACAGCCAGAGGGAACTGGGCATGGTAGTGCACACATCTTTAATCCCAGTCTTTAATCCCAGCACCCAGGAGGTAGAGGCAGGGGCATTTCTGTGAGCTCAAGGCCAGCCTGGTCTACATAGAGAGTTTGAAGCAGGGAGATCCTGCTTCAAAAAAGACCAGAAAAAAAGCCAGAGGGAAATGTATTAACTCAACCCCCCTACCCTGAAAAATATACATAAATATACATACAATATCTGAACATAGCAGAACAAG
>NW_008433527.1:0-375 GCF_000622305.1 Nannospalax galili | reverse complement strand
TGTAACCACTGCAGAAAGATCAAGAAAGGCAGGGGGATTCACCAAGAACTCAATTTGGAATGGAAAGGTGCCCTGCCTCAGCTGGCATCCAGTGCCTTTGAGTCTTCTCCTGCCCAACGACTGGGCATGCTTGGGGGCAGGGGGAAGCTGTGGTGGGAGGAGGCACAGTGGTTCTTAAAGCTTCCCCCAGTACCTCCAAAGTCTAGCAGGATGAAGAATTCCTGCCTTGGACTTAGTGATAACTCCAGGAAAGAACAAGTGACCAGAATAAAAGCAGCTTTTACAAGCAAAGTTTTGGGAAGTTAAGGAAAAATTTAACCCCTCAGACACCAAGTCAACTTAGAATGTCATCATGTATTTAAAATGGGGGGGGGG
>NW_008433526.1:0-375 GCF_000622305.1 Nannospalax galili | reverse complement strand
GACATGGGTATAAAGATGAATAAGATTGTTTGGGATGTTCTGTATGAAATATGAAAAAAATCTATAAATAAAAAGTTATATATATATATATTCAAAAGTCTGAGACCCTCTCTCTTCTGGATCTTGATGTCTTGTAGAAGGGGAAGAGATGGGAAAATTAGAGAGTTTAGTCTGCTTTTATTTTCAATGACCACCTGTCACCCATGTTCTCTCGGGGTTGCCTGTGCTATCAGAGAAACCATATAACATATTTCTATGTGAATTTATTATAGTTTATGTCTTGAGTGGGGGATGGAGAAACTTATAGAGATTAACACCTTGTACGCAGGACCCAGCTCTGCAAGGCAGGCTGCCACCATTCCAGAACGCTTCTGC
>NW_008433525.1:0-375 GCF_000622305.1 Nannospalax galili | reverse complement strand
GGTCCCTTGATCTGTCTCAGCTGCAGTAAAGTAAAGACTGGTGGGTTTCTACAGCTCTGGTAAGTATTCCAGGGGAGTGGAGAAGTGATGACACAGTTCAGATATGAAGTGTGCCCAACAACTCAGGTGTTAGACTTTCGGTCCCAAGCTGGTAGATCCAATCATTGAGATATGATGGAACCGTAAGGTCCTTGACCTAATCTCTGGTTTATTGATCATTTTATAACTTAATTGCATTACTGGGAGCTGACACAGGTTAGGACCTAGGTGGAGAAGGTAGGCCATCGGGCATATGTTGATGGAAGCTATGTCTGGTCCAAGACCCTTTCCTAGGTTTCTTTTGTTTCCAAGACAGCACAAAAGGCATGGTGTTCT
>NW_008433524.1:0-375 GCF_000622305.1 Nannospalax galili | reverse complement strand
ATGTATGGAAATTTCACACTGAATCAAATTAATATAATTAACTTAAAATAAAATAAAATAATTTAAAAAGAAATGAGAATTGAACTTAATAGTTAAATAAAGCATCCAAGCTACCTAAAGATGATATTCCAAAGATATTGTGTAATAGTATTGTTCACTTTTTTATTTTTTATTCTAAAGAGAGACAATTTTTAACACATTTTTCCTGAAATAACTTGAAGCAGGTTTTACATTAAAATATTATATATACAATGAAGTTTAAGGGGGGAAATAGGAATAAGAAATCAAAGATCAAAGGATTTGCCAACATGGGATCAACTTTGGTAGAATAAAGGTTTCCATTAGCTCTGTTCTTGGTTTGTTTTGTTTTTTTTT
>NW_008433523.1:0-374 GCF_000622305.1 Nannospalax galili | reverse complement strand
TGCAGATGGTCGTGTCACCTACCCACTGTGACATGCAGATGGTCTTGTCACCTGTCCCCTTTGACGTGCAGATGGTCGTGTCACTAACCCACTCTGACGTGTAGATGGTCGTGCCACCTGCACCCTGTGATGTGCAGATGTTCGTGTCACCTGCCCTCTATAAAGTGCAGATGGTCGTGTCACCTAACCGTCTAACGTGCAGATGGTCGTGTCACCTGCCGCCTTTGACGTGCAGATGGTCCTGTCACCTACCCTCTTAGTCTTGCACTTGGTGGTATCACCTGCATTCTCTGACGTGCCAATGATAGTGTCACCTGCCCCTCCTGACGTGCAGATGGTTGTGTCACCTGCCCCCTCTGTCGTAAAGATGGTCT
>NW_008433522.1:0-375 GCF_000622305.1 Nannospalax galili | reverse complement strand
AAAAAAAAATACTTTTAAGAAGCAATCTTTAAAAATATGTCAATTTTTCTTGTTGAACAACTACATAAAATTATTGATATGAGAAGCAGTTTAGTCATCCAAATTAAAGCCCCAAATATTTCAAGATGAGTTCCTGAAAGACATTTAAATAATATGAGTAAATGTTGTGAATTGATTTCTAGACTGAGAATAATCTCTGATCAACTGGTTCAGTAAAGTCTAGGGAGTTTTCCATGGCAAACAGTTATTTGCTGAACTAAACTGCGCTATGATACTGGACACTCCCAGTAGCAGGGCTATTCCTTCCACAAGGTTGTGGTGGAAAAGATAGACACACAGAAACATGCAACTGCCTTGCATGAATATGCAGCACTT
>NW_008433521.1:0-375 GCF_000622305.1 Nannospalax galili | reverse complement strand
CCTGGTAATGTGATCACACAACTAGCTTACACTGGAGATAAGAGTAAGATGCAGAGTGTGTGCTTCCCATTCAGGGCGACCTGTGCAGGCATGGCTGTTCCTTCCAGGTTATGAGACTTTGTTGCCAACTGATTGAGTCACTCATCTAGCCAAATGATCAGATACCTGCTCTATGTGGAGTACCAGGTACCCAGATGCAACAGTAAACAAGGTGGGCCAGGCCAGAGTTCACAGCAGAATGGAGACACAGACCATGAGCAAGTGTCTGGTAGTCATAAACATGAAGAAAATCAACAAGGTGGTGTCAGGAGTGAAGGGTGGGCATCAGCCATGACAACGACTCGAGTTCTGCATGTGGTCCTCAGAGGTTAGGAC
>NW_008433520.1:0-375 GCF_000622305.1 Nannospalax galili | reverse complement strand
GAGCACTAATACATCCTTCAACTCTCACCAGTGATGCTTCCTCATACAACAGAGTGTGATGCACACAGAAGTTGACAACTGGCTAAGTTTTAGAGAATAAAGAGATTGCAGAGTGTGTGTCTCTGGATATGACTCCTATATTAAACCTCACCTGCCCGCAGCTTAAGGATCATTGTGAAAGAGGGGGTGGAAAGACTGTAAGAGCCAGACACATGAACATAATGAAACAGAGGCTTTTCAGGCCACTGGGAACTTGCTCATATGAACTTGTAACAATGGTAATAGCATGCATATGACCCATGCTGACTCAATTAGTCAAGAACCCAGCATAGAACAAGGGAAATGGGCAGCAGGCCCCAACCCTAGCCTAGGAAC
>NW_008433519.1:0-375 GCF_000622305.1 Nannospalax galili | reverse complement strand
TACTTGGGAAGCTGTTTAATCACCTCAGACAAATCACTTAATTTTTCTATAACTATATAGAGCAGTGTTGGCCTGGCACTACCTAATGATTCTCCACCTTTCACATTTGTGATTAAGAGGGATAATAGTGTAAAGGAATGAGACTTCTGTTAAAATACTGCAGTTCAGTTAGAAGGACACAATATTTTTGGTGGTAAAAACCTAAGTGTTCTCAGCTAAGGGTTTTCAAACTCTGGAAAAGATGTTATTCTTTGAATGATGGGAGTCAAGCCATATTTTCCACAGACACTATATTACCACAGAGAAAATATACTTGGTCAAGGGATTTAATAATAGCATACTGAAGGAGCCATATAATACTGAAAAGCTAAAAAA
>NW_008433518.1:0-375 GCF_000622305.1 Nannospalax galili | reverse complement strand
AGAGAAAGCCTTCTTACTATGCTAAGAGGTAGATTCTTCTTAAGAAAAACAATTCATTAGTAAGAACATTACATTACATATGTACATATAAGTACACATGTGTATACATATGCATAGCTTCTTGGGCATGTCCATTGTTTTCTGCGGTACAATCGCAATTCCTTTTGGAAACCAGTCATAGTTTAAAAGGTGCACACCACATAGGAGTAATCTGGTAGCCAATGTTTTTTTTTTTTTTACTGTAACAGCCATCTCCTGAACCTGACATATAGAAGGGATCCAGAGATCTGGAGTTAATAAACTGAAGATTAAAACTGACAAAGAAAATGCTGAAGTGAAATTTAAAGATTTTCTTCTGTCCTTGAAGACTATGAT
>NW_008433517.1:0-375 GCF_000622305.1 Nannospalax galili | reverse complement strand
ATGTACGTTTGTTTTCCATAAGACAAACTTAAATGTCAATTAAAATATGCTGATAAGAGTACTGATCTCTAGGTGGAACCAGTCTAGTCTGAGCACTTAGGAAGCTGACACAGTAGGATTTCAATTCCAAGGCAGTCTGAAAATGTAGCCAGATCCAAACCACATAAATAAATAAAAATTAAAAGCAAAACAAAGCAAAATGTTGAATTATGTAAATTTTATACAAATAAATGTTACCAACAAATAAAATAGTCACATAAATTTAAACTATCTCATGAAGATTCATATATGTAGAAAATAATGTACAAACTTGAAGCAGACAGGTGATGACTTTTAATATGTGTATAACTCATGCAACAAATCTCAGATTAAGAT
>NW_008433516.1:0-374 GCF_000622305.1 Nannospalax galili | reverse complement strand
CATTTAAAGGCCTTATAACATGATCAGCTGTTTAACAAAATAACTATAATCATATTTATTCTAATTAGAGATAACCAAAGATTTGGGTTAACTCTTATTATCCAAATTATACTTAGAGATTTCAGTCTCTAATAACAATAACATTCATGATGTTTTAAACTCAAATGTCCATGTTTCTTGATTAAATGAGTAAAGTGTCCCATACAGTACAATTAGCTAAGATTATAAAAAGATAATTGAACAATATTTGTATTTGCTAATAAAAAGGAAATAGACAGCAGACACGTGTGGTGGCACACACCTTTAGTCCCAGCACCCAGGATGCAGAGGCAGGAGGATCTCTGTTAGATCAAGGGCAGCCTGGTCTACAGAGT
>NW_008433515.1:0-374 GCF_000622305.1 Nannospalax galili | reverse complement strand
TGTCATCACAATGCTCCAATGTGACATCACAGTGCTCAGTGTGCTATCACACTGTCCCTGTGTGCCATCACAATGCTCCATGTTCCATCACTCTCCTCCAATGTATCATCACAATGATCAAATGTGCCATCTCAGTGCTCAGTGTGCCATAACAGTACACCAGTGTTTGATCACAATGTCGCTATTGCCATCACAATACCCCAATGTACCAAAACAATGTTCAATATGCCGTCACAATGCTCCTATATGTAATGATAATGTTTCATTGTGCCCTGAAATCCCCATTGTGCCATCACAATGTCCCAAAGTGCCATCACAATGGTCAAATATGTCTTAAGAATGCCCCACTGTGACATCATAAAGTTCCAATATGT
>NW_008433514.1:0-375 GCF_000622305.1 Nannospalax galili | reverse complement strand
TTTGTAATGAAAGGCCTAAGAATGGAAACAACCCTGTGGTCTTACCCAGGGCGGTCTACTGAACCAGTGAGACGGAGGCCTTGAAGTGTGCAAGCTGACTTCAGATGGCAAAGCTCAGAGGTCAGAGGAAGAGATCTGAAGTCAGTTCATCTTCTAAGGCAAAAATCAACTGAAAATGAAAAACTCCTAACTTTAGTCTCCCAAAGACTGAATTCACTTTACCAAACCTATAACCACCACAAAAATCCAAGACAGTCAACTAGAAAACAGTATCTACTTATCTAAGTTCAATGGAATAAAAATCTAAAAATCACTACTAATGGAAAAATATTTACCAAAGGAAAAGCCACAGAAAACAAAGCAAGCCAATGCCAA
>NW_008433513.1:0-375 GCF_000622305.1 Nannospalax galili | reverse complement strand
GCATGTATGTGTGACACATGTGGACTTGTGTGTGGAGGTTGGAGGACAGCTTGTGGGAGTCCAGCCATGTGACTTCCAGGGATCACACTCACATCATCAGGCTTAGCAGCAAGCACCTTTACCCACTAAGCCACCTTGCTGACCCTGTCCTTCATCTCTTTAGAACTGTCTGATCATTACATTAGCCCATTTATTGACTGGGTTCTTTACTTTTTTGGCATTTAGATTTTTGTATATTCTAGATATTAATTCTCAGTCAGATATGTAGCTAGCAAAGATTTTTTCAGGACAAGGTCTCACTACTGTAGCCCAGGCTGGCTTCAAACCCATGTCCCTCACCTCACTTTCCTGAGTTCAGGGATTACAGGAGTACCA
>NW_008433512.1:0-372 GCF_000622305.1 Nannospalax galili | reverse complement strand
ACACACACACACACACACACACACACACACACACACACACTGTATCCTATTGCTATCTTCCATTCATCAGGACCTTCTTCCTCTGAAGTTTATGTGCTTATGTCAACCTAAACAACAACAAAATTAGAGATGATCTGAAGAATAGTCATATTTATTTGGAGCAATGCAGTAGGACTCTGTCTATAAGCCATATTAAATTAGAGGCCTAGCCAAAGAGGCTGGAGACCAAAGGGCAAGTTTTCAAAGACAAAAATGAAGATGGTTACAGCAGATGTTTTCCACAGTAATTCTTGACCACAATGTTAAATAACAAGACTGGCATCTGCTCAAGGTTGAGTAACAGCAGCTAGAGAGATGTCCTCATGGAAGTAC
>NW_008433511.1:0-374 GCF_000622305.1 Nannospalax galili | reverse complement strand
GGGGTTAGGCATAGATTTATAGACACAGCATCATCCTTATGCCCACTCCCAAACCACTCAATAACTATCTGTGAGTATCTGTACTTTGGGCCTGGATCCAGACCAGACTTCCTTGTTCAGCATTTAACAATCTGTGATACCTGTGGCAGCTGAGAAGCCCAAATATCCTAGAAATCCTGTAATTCTCACAAGCTACCATCTGCATCTTTCACCTCAGTCTCTTCAAGGGCTGTTGAGGAAGGGAGCACGGTGGCCCTGGAAACAGAGCACACACTTGCTTTCCCTGTAGCCCCAGCTGGCCTGGAACATGCTGTGTAAACCAGGCTTATCTTGATGTCACAGAGGTTTGCCTGCCTCTGCCTCTGCCTCCTGAG
>NW_008433510.1:0-375 GCF_000622305.1 Nannospalax galili | reverse complement strand
CTCTCCCTGGAATCCACTTAGCACCAAAGCATGAAATGAGTTCAGCTCATGGGCACAACCCAGAATCAATTCTATTTTGTTTTTGACTGTCTCTTCAGAGTTTGCTCAATGGGAGAAATTCTTTCTCTGCCTTTGGATGAAAACTTACTCAGTGAATTGCTTTCTTGTCATTTATAGATAACAAAGGTTCCATCTGTGACAATTTAAAAAGAAAACATAAACTTGAAATTCAGAAATGATTATAGTCTCATATAGTAACTTAGACTTCACCCTTCCCATTCTGTTAGATCCCAGTTTCCTCAGGTGTACATGATACTTGTGATACGTGTTATGTTGTTGGGGGTAGGGAGGAGAGAGACGAGAGAGAGAGAGAGA
>NW_008433509.1:0-374 GCF_000622305.1 Nannospalax galili | reverse complement strand
ACAAACATTACCCTCATACACATAAAATAAAAAATAAAATAAATTTTAAAAATAGTAATTAAATAATTAAAAAATCTATTCTAGTATAGGAATTAAAAGAAAATTTAAAGAATATTTGTTAAATTTGGAGAACTTCTTGTGACTTACAAAAAAAGCATAATAAATGTCTCCAAGTGTTTCAATATTTACAAACATTGAAAATGATTTCATACTTGGCAAGGATCTCATGGTTATTGTTGAAACTACAAAATTCAAAAAAATCCCTTTGCTTTAGACTTATTTTTTTGTATATCAACTGTAGAACAATCATTCCCAAGGGATTTAAATTTATTCAAAATCACAAAACCTGCTGATAATAAAATTTATACCAAACT
>NW_008433508.1:0-374 GCF_000622305.1 Nannospalax galili | reverse complement strand
TAGGATTACATAAAAGCTCCCAAATACTTTTAACATTTTTTAGCCTTTGGAATGGAGTATGTGGCTAAGAGTCCCAAGGACGTTGTGAGTTTTACCCAAGAAATTGGCTACTTTTCTTTGGGGTCTTTTGAGCCTGACTGCCTAGCCAATTCTTAACTCCTATTCTTATCACACCATCATCTGAAGAGGTTACCCAGCTTGTGGATAGGGAATCGGGACACAGACAGTTCTGGCATCTTCCATGCTGAACAGGGACACAGGGTGAGGCAATTTGGGTACTCCTTCAGTGGGTCTATCTAAAACACTTCCAAATTGCATAACTCATCTCTAGAGGGAAAAGAAAGTCCTTGACTGGTGAATAGGAGATGTGAAGG
>NW_008433507.1:0-374 GCF_000622305.1 Nannospalax galili | reverse complement strand
TGACATGGGTTCACTTACACACATGCAGGCAATACATTCATACACATAAAAAAATAAAATACATAAAACTTTTTTTTTTAAAAAAACAAACAGTATGAGGTAAGGAAGAATCACAGACAGACAGCAACACTATTCATGAGGTGCATTAATAGGTTTTTGAGTAATATATAGTGAACGTGTAAATATTGACATGCAAAACACAGAGAAAATATATGAGATATATCCTTTGTGGCACTATTTCCTTCTGGAAGCATTAATAACATTTAAAAGAACAAAATGCCTAGAAATCACTTCCCTGGCACGGTCTCAGTGACCAAGTTTCTGAGGGGGTGATTTTGAATTCAGCCTCATCGGCTTCAGAAACGATGTCCTGG
>NW_008433506.1:0-374 GCF_000622305.1 Nannospalax galili | reverse complement strand
ACTCAGGAGGCAGAAGCAAGCGAATCTCTGTGAGATCAAGGCCAGCCTGGTCTACACAGTGTGTTTCAGGCCTGCTGGAGCTACAAGGAAACGCTGTCCCAAAAGACAACAACAACAACAACCACCACAAGAAACCAAACCTGAGTTACCTTATAACAGAGAGATAGTACACCTACTCCCTACCAGACACCATAAGCTAGCAAACCCTTTTGAAAGCTGTTTTTAAAGGGGTTTTATAGACCCTCAAACAATACTGGCCAGTGCCCCTGCTCTTGGTTACCCATAAGAACTGAATGTTAAGACCCTGTTGCTGAAGACACAACATACATGAGCTGTAGAACAAACAAGAAGAAATCAAGCTGGTGCTGACTTCA
>NW_008433505.1:0-374 GCF_000622305.1 Nannospalax galili | reverse complement strand
GTTGAATGAAATAATGGAGTCTAATGCACCTGACCAGTGTCTGGCACCTCTAGAAGCTAAAACAAAAGGTGGATCCTTTTCACTCTAGTCCCCAGTCTATTTGAATATGTAGCTCCTCCCATCATGGGCAGCTCAGCTGTGGAAGAGTTACAATATTGAACCAGTTCTTTGGTAAGAGAGTATGAAAATTACATAAAGCAATCACGGTATCTCTCACAGCCTTTAGTTCCAGCACTTGGGAAGCAGAGGAAGGCAGATCTCTATGAGATTGAGACCAATCTGGTCTACACAGTGAGTTCCAGGCCAGCTTGGGCTACAGGGATAATAAATAAATAAATAATAAATAAATAAATAAATAAATAAATAAATAATAA
>NW_008433504.1:0-374 GCF_000622305.1 Nannospalax galili | reverse complement strand
AAGACTTGGGTTTGGAAATCAGTATACTGAAAGAATGTAGGTCAGGTTGCCAGTCTTCTGAACATGCTAAATGTCTGTCACAATTACTTTTTAAAGGATCTAGGGCATGAGTTCTGTCCCTCTGTGCCTGCCCTGATAAAAGGTGATCAACTCTGAATCAAGATGGCTGACTGAACAAACGACTTTCTTCTCCCCTTTCAAATTCCATAGAAATGATAGGAGAAATATAACAATAAATCTATATAAGTAGTCGAAATCCCATTGGGGTCCCAGATGAGGAGAGGTCACTCAGGAAATCTGGAAGATATTTAGCAGGTAGGAGCTGATAGACCAGAAAATACCACTAAATATTAACAACCAGCCCCACAGACAAA
>NW_008433503.1:0-374 GCF_000622305.1 Nannospalax galili | reverse complement strand
GGGGGGGGGCAGGGTGAGGCCCAAAGACAGGGGTGGGTGTCCACTGGGCGTACACGCCCTGCTGTCCTCTGTGGGCTCCTGCGCACACCCCAGGCCTGGCCCTAGGAGAACACATGCATGGAAAATCAGCTCAGCCTCCGTGCTGGGCCACAGCGGGTGAGGAACAGCCCTGTTTTGGGAAGCGGCTGGGCTCTGGCCTCCTTGGGACATGGCAGAGCCTGTGTGATGGATGGCTCTGTGGGCCCTGCTCTTCCTCACGGCCTAAGTAAATACCACTCCCTAGGGCATGAAGCTTGCTAACCTCAAAGATGCACTGAGATCCTTCCAGCAGGGCTCCTTCAGCAGGACAGAGGGGAAACTGAGGCTCAGAGGGG
>NW_008433502.1:0-374 GCF_000622305.1 Nannospalax galili | reverse complement strand
TGACCTACAATTGACGTAATAAATCACCATTCATTGGTGCCTTAAAGCAATAGAAATGTATTCTTTTGCAGTTCTGGGGGTGTGAAGTCCAACACCAGCAAATCCAGGTGTTGGCAGAGCCCTTGGCCCTCTGGGGTCTCCAGAGCACAGTCCATTCCTTGCCTCTTCTAGATTCTGGTGACTGTTGGTATTCCTTCGCTTGGGTAACATTATTCTGGTAGCTCCATGGTCACACTGTCTTGTCCTGTTGTGTGTGCCTCACTTTTTCTTCTCATATAAAGATAACTGTGCTTGTCAAGATCCTTCTTCCAGCCGGGCGTGGTGGTACAGACCTTTAGTCCCCGCACTTGGGAGGCAGAGGTAGGTGGATCTCT
>NW_008433501.1:0-374 GCF_000622305.1 Nannospalax galili | reverse complement strand
GAGTCAAGGTCCCAGATCCCCTGGCCTGCCCACCACCTCTCATTCTCCCAGCCCTTCAACTCTCCTGAGCATCTGCCATGTGCCCTGCTCCAGGATAGGCCCAGGGACAGAGTGAGGCCCAGTCACTCACAGGGGCAGATTTAGAACAAAGAAGCCATGATGGCCCTGCAGTGTTCACAGCCATGTGGGCTCACCTTACCTGGGAGGAACAGGGGGGCTGAAGAGAGGGCACTAAGAACTCAGATCCAGGGAGGAGACACCCCAAGCCCCACATCTGAGGATCCTTACATCACAAAGGAGAAGAGGAAACCCAGACACAGACTTGTCTCAGGCTAGATATGCACCCCCTACATCCCCCCACCCGCCACCCCACC
>NW_008433500.1:0-374 GCF_000622305.1 Nannospalax galili | reverse complement strand
AACTTTATACTTGAGCTCCTTTAGTGCCCATGAGTCTTCCAATTTCTTCTCACATGTTATGAAACTGTCCTATAATCACGACAGGGAGCACATCCTTTACAACGGAAACTTCTGTATTCCCTTTGGTAACCCCTCCCAGCTCCCTTCCCAAGCCTAACCTGCTTCCCACACATGCAAAGCACCCAATATCTGTTTTTCATCCTCCCTTTGTGCTTTATCAGTTACGATAAGTCTGGTTTTTTATTTTATTGGTTGTTCTAGGCTTTATAATTATATAACTTTACTATTAGATCACTTTTTACTACTTCGCTTATAGTACAATAATATTATAATTCACTTCTACTTCTCCCATTCCATGTTTTGTGTGATTATTA
>NW_008433499.1:0-374 GCF_000622305.1 Nannospalax galili | reverse complement strand
CCAGTTCCAGGGGATCCAATGCCCTCTTCTGACCTCTGCAGGCACTGCATGGCATGGGTGTACTTACAAACATGCAAACATACACTCATACACATAAAATACTAAAAATGATCATTTTTTAAAGTAAGAATGCCTCAACTATTATCAGTAAGAGATGCATAGGTATCAATTTTAAGCATCAATTCTTTAAAGTCAATTCTTATGTCACTTGAAAAGTATGCTAGAGTTTCCTAGATAGGCTGACTAGACTCAGCAGATGGATAAGCATCCAGTGGGCACTGACAATACAGTGGACAGTAACAGGGATGACAGAGTATATGGCCTCCAGTGTGTGAAAGGGGGGAGGCTATGGGAGGGTGTCATTTGGGAAGTGG
>NW_008433498.1:0-374 GCF_000622305.1 Nannospalax galili | reverse complement strand
ATACCTACTAAGTCCAGTTAATACTGCCCATATGTTCCTGGGTGTGGGGTCATCCACTGGAACATGGGAAATCTATTGACATAAATATCCTCAATAAAGAATGATTCTCCTTTCCCCAGTGATCCACTGCCAATAGCTTCTCAGTCTGGTTTGGGGCCTGGAGATCATCCACCCCTTCTATGCCTGGATTTGGCTGACTTGATCTCATGTAGGACTTGAGCAGGTAACCATGGCTGTTGTGAGTTCATGAGTGCCATAGCCATGTCATGTCTGGAATATAGCATCTCACAGCTCTCCTCCCCATCCTCTGGATCTTGCATTCTTTCTGCCTCTTCTTCCACAATGTTCCCTGAGTCTTGGTGTGTGGTGTGGTG
>NW_008433497.1:0-374 GCF_000622305.1 Nannospalax galili | reverse complement strand
TGCCTGCCTCTGCCTCAGGAGTACTGGGATTAAAGGAGTGTGCCACCACACTGAGCTTCCTCAGAAATTTTAAAATACCATTACCATATGACCTAGCAATTCCACTTTTGGGAATTAAAAAGCAGGAATTAAAAGCAGGATCTGAGATATATGTGCACTTATGTTCACAGATACATTACTGACAATAGCTAAAATATGAAAGGAACCCAATTGTCCACCTAAAGATAAATGCAGAGCAAAATGTGACACATATACATCTACAAAATAATTTTGGCTGGCCAGATAGCTCAGTGGGTAAAAGCGCTTACCACCAAGTTTCATGACATGAATTTGATCCCCAGGACCCACATGGTAGAAAGCGAGAGCTGACTACC
>NW_008433496.1:0-374 GCF_000622305.1 Nannospalax galili | reverse complement strand
TAAATCCTGTATCTCCATTTTCAGCATCAGTGGCATATGGTGGCATGATAGGTGCTCCAAAGGATTTGGGGTGCCCACTTATGTGGTCTTGGCTTTTACATTTTTGCCTCTATTAGTTCCCTGAGACATTCTAGGGCAAAGACTGTACAAGTTCTACCTCCTGGGGCCTCCACTGCATCTTTGACATCATGCTCACACTTCTTGTTTCACCTTCTAATGACTTGTTGAAGAGGTTCTGACTTGGCTACACATTGCGGGGCCTTCCCTCAAACTTTGGGTGGAAGCTTCTAGGACACTATAACCCTTGCATTCTGTGTTCTTAGAAAAATGCAGCACATGAATGATGGCAAGGTTTGCTACCAATTCAAGCAATA
>NW_008433495.1:0-374 GCF_000622305.1 Nannospalax galili | reverse complement strand
CCACCAGGAGATGCTTAGAGCTGACAAACATTTCTAGCAAATACCAGGATACAAAGTCAACATAAAAAATAGCTTCTTGGCTATATACCAACAACAAATTCAATGAGAAAGGGAAAGAAACTAGAAAAGCTGACCAAAAAGGAGAAAGACCTCTAGAGTGAAAACTGTAAAACACTGAAGTAACCGAAGAATAAGTCAGAAAACAGAAAAGCATCCCATCTTCACGGGTCAGTAGAACTAATACTACGGAAATAAACATAGTGCCAAAGCTGTCTACATATTCAATGCAACCCCCAAAATTCCAATGAAACTATACTCAGAGCTGAAAAAAACACCCAGAGTTCAACAAAGACAGTAAATCATACACGGAGAAA
>NW_008433494.1:0-374 GCF_000622305.1 Nannospalax galili | reverse complement strand
GGACCACAGAGGGTGTGGAGCAAGGCAGATATCCACTGGGACTCATGCACATACACACCCACAGCTTCCTGGGGGATTTACTGTTCATACCACCTCAGTGGATTCCTAGCAGGGTTATCAAGGAACAACATGCATGTGGTATTTGTAAGTATCAGTTGAAGGGTCAGGTGTAGAGTGTGAATGCAAATGAGGAACCATCCTGACTCCTCCGTGGGTGCATGGCCTGACCAAAGCTACATGGCAGCTCACACCTCCAACTCACACATCACTAGATTTGTGAGTTGTCATTGATCACAGTGAGTCACATTAGAAAATATCATAACATAGCCCTATTTAAGCTAAATAATGCCTATGTTTGAATGTATAAATCTATA
>NW_008433493.1:0-374 GCF_000622305.1 Nannospalax galili | reverse complement strand
TTTCTGTTCTGAATCTGTGCTAGTAGCTAAGGAGAGTAATGGACACGGTAATGGAGAACAGCACTGGAGTGCAGTAGGCCAGAATAGGGCAGGAATAGGGTCACAGAAGTCTGGCTGAGAATGGGATAGTGCATCCTCCAGTCCCATGGCTTGCCAAACAGAAGCTGCTTCTTATGTGAGCTGAGCACATAAGAGTTTCCTCCACAAGGGCCTGAGGCAGAGGATGAGTGCAGTTTGTAGCCTGCAAGGGGAAACCAGATAATTCTCTCTGCGAAAAGGGCAGGATCTTCTACTTCAGCTCTTTGACTCCCTTTGGCCTCCTGGTGCTTTCTACAGATGCTGCTTGGCTCCAAAGTTGGGAGGCATGGAGAACA
>NW_008433492.1:0-374 GCF_000622305.1 Nannospalax galili | reverse complement strand
GACATTTTCCTGTGGTATTATGGGATGGCACCTGAGAAGACTCACTCATCAGGGACGTGTCGGGGTGTTTTGAAGTGGAATGAACTGTTTCATTTCAGAGCACTCAGAAAGTGAACTTGCAGCCCCAGGAATGGGGAATGATCCACCACTGGCTTCCATCCACCATGAGCACCTCAAACACTTGGTGTTTGTGGAATCAACATTTTCACATATAACTTTCATCCCATCTGTAGGTTCTTACATTAGATTATTGGATCAATAGTGAAAATTTAAAAGGGTATAGAGTTGATAATATACTGAACATTTGTAGGAGTGAGAATCATTTTTGTGACACAGATATGTAGATGGCTACACTCAAAAGGACCTGATTTGGA
>NW_008433491.1:0-374 GCF_000622305.1 Nannospalax galili | reverse complement strand
ACCTGGAGGCAGGAACTGAAGCACAGACCATGGAGGAAAACTGCTTACTGGTTGCTTTACCCCTGGCTTGCCCAGCTGTCTTTCTTAACAATCTGGGCCCAGGGATGGCTATGCCCACTGTGGGACTGGGCCCTCCTCTGTCAACTAGCATTAAGAAAATGTCTCACAGTCATGGCCACTGATAGGGGAAATTCCTCAATTAATGTTCCCTCTTCCCAGGTGTTGCTGGTTTGTGTCAAATTGATAAACACTAATCAGCACAACCAGTTAGTGACCTGCTGGTGGCTTGCTCCTGATGGAAGCACATCAGATCAGAGAACATCATTATTTTGCTGTGAATGTCAAGATAAAGAAGTCTTCCTCTCACACCCCCT
>NW_008433490.1:0-374 GCF_000622305.1 Nannospalax galili | reverse complement strand
TTTACTGGATTAAAGTGTTAAGTGATCTCTAATGCAGCTAACACTCAAAATGGTTGGTATTTTAATATTTACTCTTTATAGTATTAGTTGACTTTAATTGACTTTTGCATTTTAATTATTATTTTTAAAACAAACTAGATGGGGCTGGAGAGATGGCTAAGCAGCTTAGAGTTCTTGATGCTCTTCCCAGAGGATGTGAGTTCAGTTCCCAGTAACCACACCTGTCAGCTCACTACTGTTTTGCAACTCCAGTTCCTGGGGATCCAATGCTTTCTTCTGACCTATACAGTCACTGCACATGTGTGGTACATATACATACAGCTGGGCATACATGTATACACATAAAATAAATAAATCTCTTTGAAAAATAAAAA
>NW_008433489.1:0-374 GCF_000622305.1 Nannospalax galili | reverse complement strand
GTCCTTTGCAAGAGCAGCCAGTGCTCTTAACCACTGAGTCATCTCTCCAGCACCTTGACATATATTCTTTATTGAATTTTTGCACATTTCATATAGTACATCTTAATCACATGTGGACCACCTCCCACATCTGCACTGCCCAAAGCAGGCATAACCAGGTTTCACGCATTCTGTTATATATGTTAAGGCCTATCGAGTCATCCTTTTGTACCCAGATGTCCCTGGGTACAAGTTCATCCACTGGAGTCTAGTCTAGCCACCTATCTAGAGTCACTCCCTTATAGTAACTTAAAGATCAACTTTGCCACACAGCAGTAGTTCCTCAGCTTGGGACCTGCTGCCTGTATCCCCAGTTCTGTCCTGGGTTGTTGTCT
>NW_008433488.1:0-374 GCF_000622305.1 Nannospalax galili | reverse complement strand
TTCTTAGTTTGCATCTGTGTGTGGGGGGGGTGTGTGTTTGTGTGTGTGTGTTATGTTTATGTATGTCTCATATATTTGCATGTGTATGTCTTTGCTTGGGGGTTTATGTGTGCATGAATGTCATGCTTTTGTGCATGTGTGCCAAGTACCCTGCAGAAATCTGCAGAGTAAGCTGGGACTCCCCTCCCAGGGAAGCTGAGTATAGCTAACCCAGCACTGGAAAGTGGGCGAGTGTGAGGAGTAAGTAGGATTCTGTGTTCTCTAGAACTGAGTGCAGTGCCTGGCCTGTGGGATGCACAAGAAGGCCCTTCCTGTAGCCTCTCCTTGCCTTTGACTCTCTGTGTCCCAGGAGAGGATTACTCTACAGCACACCT
>NW_008433487.1:0-374 GCF_000622305.1 Nannospalax galili | reverse complement strand
AAAACATGTGTATGTATAGACATAGACATAAATACACATGCACATACATGTATACAGACACATATACACACATGGATACACATACACACATATATACATATACACACATATGCACACATACCTACATGGATGTACACATCCACACATTACACATATTTTATATGTACACACATATGCACACACATACACATACACACAAATATGCATATATACACAGACACACATACAGACATACACATACAGGTGTACACGTACACACACTCATATAATACACACAAATACAAACATAATTGCTTCTTTTGTTTGACCTACAGCTACAATTATGCAAATATATCTAATCATAAATTATAAACAGAAAGTTTTTTTTTTTTTTT
>NW_008433486.1:0-374 GCF_000622305.1 Nannospalax galili | reverse complement strand
AATGTGAGGTCTTGTTTCACAAAAGCAAGGTGGACAGCTTAAGGAAATAACAGCTGAGGTTGACCTCTGGCATCCACATGCATGTTTACTTATACACACACGAACATGCATGTACTGGAACACACATGCACACAATGTAGTGTGGGAGCCCCTTCTATCCATGCTGCAGGCTGAGGACACAGACTGCAGTGTTGTGCACTGTGCATTTGAAGAATAAGGAGCAAAGTCTAAAGGCTGTGCTGGGGGGAGATCCCAGTGAGGGCTGGCCAGTGGGTCCCCAGAGAGGACGAGGCTGATTTGAAGAAAAGCTTGCTGCGTTTGGGCAAGTGCATCCCAGGAGTATAGACTTCACTCCTTCATACACCAACCACCAC
>NW_008433485.1:0-374 GCF_000622305.1 Nannospalax galili | reverse complement strand
GGGCAACTGAAGGATCCAATGGGCCTAGGGGAATCTTCAACTTTCAGATTCTGGGGTCTTTGCAAAATGCTTACGTATTTGAAAAGAAAACATTGATGTAAATTCATTGTAGAAAACCAAATATAATCCAAAGGCATAACAGAAGAAAGCAGAAATCTTAAAATCTTACCATTCAGAAATTATCATTATTAATATTTTGATGACTTTTTTAATAGAGTTCCCTTTCTATATATGCATATGTACACAAAAAGACACAGGCACACCTACCTACATGAATATTAATATCTACATATGTGAAAATTTGCCTAACACTTTCTAAAATGTTTTTCCAGTTAATTATTTATTTAATAACCACATACTTAGAAGAAGCATTT
>NW_008433484.1:0-374 GCF_000622305.1 Nannospalax galili | reverse complement strand
ATATGGAGAGGTTGTATATTATGTGTGTGAGTGTGGGCGCATATGTGCCACAGCTCAAATATAAAGGCCAAAGGACAACTTTGTGGACTCAATTCTCTCCATCCACCTTAACGAGAATGTCATCAGGACTGTGCAGCAAATGCTTTCACCCACTGAGCCATTTTATCAGTCCTGGTTTATATTTCTTGAATGAGATTTATCGCTATCCTTAATTTTTTAATTATCTATTTCATTTACATTAAAGGGTTTACGTAAAAAAACAATTTATGTTATAAAGCAAAAGGTATTATAATTATAAATGTGAAAGCTAATTACATTATTATAAATAAACTCTACTTTCTTATGGAATCAAATCATAAACTTGAGGTCACTAC
>NW_008433483.1:0-374 GCF_000622305.1 Nannospalax galili | reverse complement strand
TTCATCAAGGTGGTTTGCTTCTTACTGATCTTGCCATAACTATGCCTGAAGATTATTAGTTGATTTACTGAGTGTTTTCCAATGCAACCTGTCCCCAGCATGTTAACTGAAGCCTTATTGAGCTTAACAAAGGTGCCACTGAAGATCTGGAGGGAGCAAAGGAGCTGCAGTACCTTAAGCTTTGGGCTCACACTTTTGATACCTCAGATGTTGACAACAAATGCAAATTTGGGTGCTTCGGATTTATAGAATTTGCCAGTTTTCCCTGACATCCCAGCCATTTGAATCTCAGTTCCATATATCTGTTTACATTCCTTGCCATGCATGCCATGACCCATGTATGGATGTCAGAGGACAACCTCAGGTGTCAGTCC
>NW_008433482.1:0-374 GCF_000622305.1 Nannospalax galili | reverse complement strand
ATTGTGATGGCACATTGGAGCAATATAATGGCTCATGTGTCCACAGTCTTGGCATATTGTAGCATTGTGATGTCACAATGGAACATTGTGTGGTCATGTTGTAACACTGTGATGACATATTGGAGAATTGTGATGTCAGTTTGGGGGATTTTGCAGTGACATTGACCACCGTATTTCCTTATTGAGCATGGTGTCGACACAATGGGTCATTGTAATGACACAATGGAGCATTGTGATGGCACAATGAGCATTTTGATGGAGCAATGGAACACTGTGAAATGATATTGTAACATTGTGGTGGCACACTGGAGCAATATAATCACAAGTGTGGCCATAGTCTTGGCACCTTGGAGCATTGTGATGTCAAAATGGAA
>NW_008433481.1:0-374 GCF_000622305.1 Nannospalax galili | reverse complement strand
GAGGGGCAGGTGACACGACCATCTTCACTTCAGAGGGGAAGGTGACAAGACAATCTGAATGTCAAGGGCGGCTGGTGCCATGACCATCTGCATGTCATAGGGGGCATGTGACACCAACATCTGCACGTCAGAGGGGGAAGGTGGCATGACCATCTGCACGATAGTGTGGGCAGGTGACACGACCATGTGCACACAAGAGGGAGCAGCTGACACGACCATATGCACATCAGAGAGAGGAGATGACACGACCACCTGACTCAGAGGGGCCATGTGACACGAACATCTGCACGACAGGTGAGGCAGGTGACATGTCCATGTGCACATCAAAGGGAGCATGTGTCATGACCATGTGCACGTCAGAAAGGGCAGGTGAA
>NW_008433480.1:0-374 GCF_000622305.1 Nannospalax galili | reverse complement strand
CAGGGGTTTCTCACAAGAAAGCACCCCACGCCGTCCCAATTGGTATTCATAAGAAGGAATCCCTAACTGCCAGAGAGCTCCATCTAAACACAGATTAGGAAAACAGCACAGAGGGGCTCTGGACATTTGGACAGCAGTCTCTTTCAATGCCTGGGAGTAGTCTTAGCTTCTCATCAGCCTCAAGCCTGCAAAAGAAAGCCTGTAGCTAGATGGGTCCCAGAGCTGTCAAGGCATTTTGTATTCCTCCGGATTAGTGTAGGTTGGAGAAACTCTGTTGTGTGTATATCTGTGTGTATCTGTGTGCCTGTGTCTGTGTGCCTATGTGTGTGTGGTGAGGTGGTGGTGGTGGTGGTGGGTTCACACCAGCATACATT
>NW_008433479.1:0-374 GCF_000622305.1 Nannospalax galili | reverse complement strand
CACTGTGATGGCACATAGGGGCATTATGAGGGCTCATCGATCATTATGAAGATACATTGGGGCATTGGGATGGCACAGTTCTCACTGTGATGTCACAGTGGAGCATTGTGATATCATATTGGAGCATTGAGATAGCACATTGGGGCATTGTGATGGCATAGTGAGCATTGAGCCTACACATTACGGAATTGTGGTATTACAGTGAAGATGGTGATGTCATTTGGTGCATTGTGATGACACACTAGAACATTGTGATGTTACACTGGAGCATTTGGATATCACAATGGGGCATTGTGATGGCGCATTGATCATTGTGATGACACGAGTGCATTGTTATGGACCCTGAGCAGTGTGATGGAACATTTGAGCATTGT
>NW_008433478.1:0-374 GCF_000622305.1 Nannospalax galili | reverse complement strand
TATGAGTTCAAGGCTAGCCTGGTCTACACAGTGAGACATGTCTCAACAAAACAAAACAAGACCATATACAAATGCATAGCCTCCTCTGGGGTATCGACAAATGAGTGCTTAACAGAGAGAAGTCCATGTAAGAGGTCACATGAGTTTAGACATTACCTTGTTCCTTTATTTACTTTTTAAAACCTCCATAGGCTGGAAAAAAAAAAAAAAAGAGGAAATAGTGAGGGAAACGTGGTATCAGAAAAATAGCCAGAGAAATGAAGGCAGCTGGATTACAAAGAAGGCTGAAGGGAAAGCCCTGGGCACGTGACAGAGCTGGACACGCACCTGGCATTAACTGTGTGTGTTTCATAGTTCTGGAATAGCCACATTGC
>NW_008433477.1:0-374 GCF_000622305.1 Nannospalax galili | reverse complement strand
AAAAAAAAAGATGGGGCTGGAGAGACGGCTCAGTGGTCAAGACCACTGGCTGCTCTTGCAGAGGACCAGGGATGGATTCCCAGCACCCACATGGCTGTTAATAACCATCTGTAACTCAAGCTCCAGGAAACCAATGCCCTCTTGGAGGGGGATTGCACGCAGGTGGTGTGCACTTACATACATGCAGGCAACACACTCACACACATACACTTATACACATACACATATTTATAAAATAATAAATATATTTTTTAAATCTCTTCTCAACAGTTTTATTGGAAATAATTAACATGAATAAATTCTCCATATTTAGAGCATGGAATTGATAACTTGACATATGCATACGCCTTGAAACCATCATGGAAAATAAGATA
>NW_008433476.1:0-374 GCF_000622305.1 Nannospalax galili | reverse complement strand
TTTTTTTTTTATGGCCTATCTGGATTTTAACCTGCACTTGGACATAAGCAATAAATATGTGGTTTTATCTACATTATTAATGGAAAGAAAATATCCTTTAATGTGTGTAATGTATAATGAACTGTTGAAATGGGCATCAACACTTTCTATGCTTAACCATTTCAGGGTCAATATATTTTATAAGTACCTATTTAATCTTTTGTAGTTAAGTGTAATTTTTAAAGGCTCAATTTGAAAATCTGTTACCATAGGAAAATAAATTGTATGCTGACTCAATTGTATACTGGATACAGTTGCCCTTTTCCTAAGAGAAGCTTGATATAAGCAGTTAGGTCTGTGAATAAGCCATTTCTACTAGATATTTCCATTTCCCT
>NW_008433475.1:0-374 GCF_000622305.1 Nannospalax galili | reverse complement strand
TATGGGAATAATCTGGGGCAGAAGAGAAAGAACTTTCTGCCCCAGGTAAGATAGCCGATGGCTGTATAGGTAAAGTCTCTGAAAATCAGCCCTAGATTTTTCCAATCCTTTCCTGGTTATTCTGTGTATAGTTTCTATGGACGTCCCCTGCTTTATGGTTTTTGTGGTTTTTCTGCTTAAAAGCACTGAGTTTTCCCTGCTTGGGGTCACAGTACAGCTTCTGAGACTGTCTGTGTCCCCAGCCTGTTGGCCTCAATAAAGCGCTTCTTTTTACTGAGACACTCAGTGTCCAAGTGGTCAATTTGGGGAATTCCTCAGACCCCAAACAGTGTCAGTCAAGTCTTGAATGGATCTACCTGATCTGTCTGTTTCTC
>NW_008433474.1:0-374 GCF_000622305.1 Nannospalax galili | reverse complement strand
AAAAAAAAAAAGAAGACGTCCAGCAATTAATGCACATAGTGATATGAGAGAAGAGCCTGAAGTTAGTTATTCAGGCTTCCACCTTAGACACTAGAAAAAGAAATACTAAATATAAAGTTAAGGTAAAGAAATAGTAAACATGGTTGGGCATGGTGGCACATGTCTTTAATTCCAGCATTCAGGAGGCAGAGGCAGGAGGATCTCTGTGAGTTCTAGGCCAGTCAGGACAACATAGTGAGACCCTGTCTAAAAAGAAAGAAAGAATAAACATAAGAGTAGAAATCAATGAACTTCAGAGTAGGAAATCATTAAGGAAAGTCAATGAAATCTGGTTCTTACTTTTTTCTTAGCCTGTCTAGAGGTCATAAATATTA
>NW_008433473.1:0-374 GCF_000622305.1 Nannospalax galili | reverse complement strand
GTAGCTGTTATCATGGACAACTTTGACTACCTGACAAGGGATTGGTCTATCTTTGGTCCCCATCATCTGGATGAATTTAAAAGAATCTGGACAGAGTATGACCCTGAAGCCAAGTAAGTTCTCAGAAGGAAACTCTGACTCCCCAAGCTGAGAGAGGAGACTGAGAGACTTGTACCACAAGTGGTCTGAGAGTGGTCAACCCTAGGAGTAATAATTGAAAACACTGCGCTGTACCAGACCCAGGATAACAGGTCAAGAGGCAGCAAGAGGGGGACCCAGCAACTGAATCCAAGGATAAGGGACCCTGGTGTCAGGAGTGACTAGTAATACATTATATTATTTAGGGATAGGAAGACTTCAACTTCGTCCTGACC
>NW_008433472.1:0-374 GCF_000622305.1 Nannospalax galili | reverse complement strand
AAACTGACTCATTCTCCCAACCTCCACATCCTGTTCTCCTTCTAGCCTTGGGCATGGGCCTATTTCGGCTCCTAGCACCCAGATCTCTGGACTACATTCATAACTCTGTGAGACAGTGAGTTTTCCAAATTTTCCCTTGTCCATCCCACTGCACTGGGACCACCTACAGCCCCTCCCACTGCTGCAGTGTTAGGCTTCCTTGCCCTTTAGTGGGGACCCAGACTTCTGCAGACTTCCTGAGATCACCTGAATCCAACCTCCACCTAGCAAGCCTCCAAAATTTTAGTGTGCCTTCTGACTAGAGGGACCCAGATCTTAGGAAGAAGCCTGAGAGCATCTGATCCTCATCTGACTTGGGCCTTTATGGGAACTCC
>NW_008433471.1:0-374 GCF_000622305.1 Nannospalax galili | reverse complement strand
TCCAGAGCAACTGGAATCATATTTAGAAAGTCTTTGCCAAGTTTTTCCTACGTTTTTCTCTAACAGTTTCAGGTTTTGGGTCTTATATTAAGATCTTTGATCTATTTGGAGTTGACTTTTGTGCACGGTGAGAGATAAAGATCTAGTTTCACTTTATCTGTATGTCCGGTTTTTCTAGCACCATTTGTTGAATAAGCTCTTTCTTCCAATGCATATTTTAGCATCTTTTCAAAAATCACTTGGCTGCTGTAGCTGCGGGGATTTATATTTTGGCCCTCTGCTTTATTTCAATGATCTACATGTCTGATTTTATGACATGACTGTGCTGTTTCTGTTGCTATGGCTCTATAGTGTAGCCTGAAATCAGTTGTGGT
>NW_008433470.1:0-374 GCF_000622305.1 Nannospalax galili | reverse complement strand
AGATCTACTGTTAGGGCTAGGTTTATTGTTAGGGATAGGGTTAGGTTAGGGTTAGGACTGTGGATAGGGCTAGGGCTAGAGCTTGGCCTAGGTTTAGGGCTAGCCCTAAGGTTTTGGCCAAGTATTTGATTTACTGTTGGTGTTAGTGCTAATTTTATAGTTAGGTATAGGCTTAGGGTTAGTGCTAGGCCTTGGAGCTGGTTTAGGGCTAAATTAGGCCTAGGGCTAGGCACACGGCTAGGCTAATGGCTAGAGCTAGACTTGGGGTTAGGCCTAGGTCATTATGTCTAGGGTTATATCTTGGGTTAGGGTTAGGTTTATTGCTAGATTTAGGGTTAGGGATAAGGATAATATTAGGACTGGGGTTATGGCTA
>NW_008433469.1:0-374 GCF_000622305.1 Nannospalax galili | reverse complement strand
GTTATTCGATCTTTTTGGTAATCAGTTCCTCATCTTATTTATGGAAAAATGTTTGAGGCTGGGCATGTAGGCACTTGCCTTTAGTCCCAGCATTCAGGAGGCAGAGGCAGGCATATGTCTGTGAAATCAAGGTCAGCCTGGTCTCCATAGTAAGTTCCAGGCCAACTGGGGTGACGGGGAGACTCTGTCTCAAAAACCAAAAAGCTTTTTTTTTTCTTTGATTGATTCATTTTTGTGTGGATGAATGTTTTGCCCACATGTATGCAAACGTACAACGTGCCTGCAATGCTTGGGGAGGCCAGAAGACAGCACAGTTCCCTGGAACTGGAGTTATAGATGGCTGTTACCCTCCATGTAGATGCTGGGAACCAAAC
>NW_008433468.1:0-374 GCF_000622305.1 Nannospalax galili | reverse complement strand
CTCTAATTTACATGGAAAAATCCAGGTACCTAATTGAGTAAATACACTAAACAAAGATGAACAATATTAATATGTACAACACTCTCTTATCTGGTTTAAATGATGGTCCATTAAACAGTGAGTTTAAAGTTCTGGGGGTTTGGGATTGTAGGTCTGTGTTAAGTTTGCTTCTCCATTGAGGAGACACTGAAAACCAACGTGGGAAAGAGTTTGTGAGATTATCCTTCAAAGCCACAGTCCATCACTGAGAGACGTCAGACGTCAGAGCAGGAATTCGAGCATGAGCCTGGAGGCAGGAGCTGAAGCAGACACCATGGAGGAGTGCTGCTTACCGGATCGCTCCCCCTGGCTTGCTCAGCTACCTTTCTTATACA
>NW_008433467.1:0-374 GCF_000622305.1 Nannospalax galili | reverse complement strand
CTCACATACATGCAGGCAATACACTCATACACATAAAATAAAAATAATCGAGTCGTTTCCAGAGACTGAGGAAGAGTCGTTCAAGGACCCGTACACAGAGGAAGTCTTCACACACTGTTTCGAAAGTCCATGTTCTCATGCACTGAACTAAATGGTGTGTATAAAGCCTGGAAGACTGTCTTATCCAGATGTCACTCTTTGATCTTCCTTCTGTAACGTTGAATCTACATTATCAACTCAGAAATCCTAGGAGATGACCCTCTGGGCATGTCTGAGAGGCCATTTCTACAGCTGTTTGAGGTGGGAAGACCAGCCCTGAATGTGGGTGGTCCCCTCCCATGGGCTGGGGTTCTAGAGTAAATAAAAAGGACAAA
>NW_008433466.1:0-374 GCF_000622305.1 Nannospalax galili | reverse complement strand
CTGAAGTAACACAGATTCAGAAAAACAAGCAATATATATTATTTCTTATTGGTGGATATTAGCACAAAATCCTTATATGTATATATCTTGGTGTAACCACAGTAGCCAGGAAAATGGAAAGAAACCATAGAGGTATAGGGAAAGAAGGAGCCCAAAGAGGGGGATAGTAGGAGACAGGTGGGTGATACTTCCTTATGGTAGCCCTAGTAAATACAATTTTTATAACTTACTAGGCATTTCTGTTAATTAAAAAAGAAATGCTTTCAACATGTTAAAAAAAACCCTTCTGTTCTCAAAAAGGTAACATAAGGAACTAGAAATTGAAAAGAGAATCTACTATTTAATAGAATATCCTTTTATATTTTAAGAGTGAA
>NW_008433465.1:0-374 GCF_000622305.1 Nannospalax galili | reverse complement strand
ATCCTTCATGTTACCTTAGGGTTAAAACTGGAGGCTCAGAGAAGTGCTGATGAGATTCCCAAGGGCGTTATGCTCAAAGTTTGCAGAAAGGAGCAGGCCTGTGTTTCCAGCAATATCTTCCTTCACTGTGTCCCAGGTGTCTGTGTTCAGCCAGCTGACGACGGTGCTCCATTGGCACCTCCCCTCTGACTGGCTCTGTACTGTGGGACTCTGACCCCTTCTTCCTCTTTGCACCTTTCCTGGGACCTGCCCATCTCCCCTTCTCAAGGCTTCTGTCTGTGAAAACCTGTTGTGACACCCCAAGTCTGAATTTGGAGCCCTTGCATAGGGCCCCATGGGAATTTAAAAATCTCTCTCTCTCTCTCTCTCTCTCT
>NW_008433464.1:0-374 GCF_000622305.1 Nannospalax galili | reverse complement strand
TGGCAAGTTTTAAGTTCAGTGAGAGACTCTGCCTTAATAAATGAAGTGGAGAGTGGTCTAGGCAGAGACCCGTGGGAACACTGGGACTTCATATCCATGCTCACAAATGCACATGCACGCACACTAACACACCACACACAGACACAGATACAGATATATGTACAGACACACTCATGGCTACACACACGCATACACACACAGAGAAGCACATGCATATGCTCACAGGAAAAATAAATAATGCTGAAAGTATCTTTGTGAAGAGGGATAGTAAGATCTCTCAGTGGGTGCATGAGACCTTGGTCAAGTCTGAGGATGTTCTAGTGATTCCTGGGAGCTACATGGTAAAGCCGTTCACTCTTGTGGGTCATCCTCTA
>NW_008433463.1:0-374 GCF_000622305.1 Nannospalax galili | reverse complement strand
TGCTGGACAGAGTCCCGGCTCGCGGCACCATTCCATTAAGGGCCTGGGCCTGAAAATCCTCTGGAGATGGCAGTTGTCAAATGGCAACCTGGGCAGAGGTCCTGTCTTACAGGTTCAATGGCTATTGAAGAAGTTTGAGAAGTCTGGGAGTCCACCTTGAATGAAGCGGCTTCTTTCTTGTTTTTCATTTCTCCTTCACTTTGGATGCTAGTAACTAGTTCTTTCCTATTGCAATGGTGGTGTGAAGAAAGAGAGATTCTCACAGGATCCCTCCTGTTTCTCCTAAAGGGTCATTAATCAGGAATTACTGGGGTCTCTTCAAGCCTCTATATTTTCATCTAACATGTAGCCTACATTGAAAGAGCTATTTCTGT
>NW_008433462.1:0-374 GCF_000622305.1 Nannospalax galili | reverse complement strand
TGACTTCAGAGCCTCACCTCTACTGGCTAGCATTCATAGTGCTGGAAGGTGATACGCATGCTACCAGAAGGGAACAAATAATCACCAGCTTTACCCAGTTGTGAATCCTGCGAACTGCAGCAACTGACCTGTCAAAAAATGCCCACCAGGCATGAGCATTATGGAAGTAACAAGCCACTCTCTAATTGGATTTAAGCTCCATTTCATAGAACGAAACTCATACCTGATGTTGACACCAAGCTTAGGGACCTGAGGTTCAAAAAGTCACAGAGAATAGGGGAGAGTCTACCACAAGTTTTCTAGTAAATAGTTATAGTTTTAAACTGACTCCTGGGCTGGAGAGATGGCTCAGTGGTTAAGAGCACTGACTGCTC
>NW_008433461.1:0-374 GCF_000622305.1 Nannospalax galili | reverse complement strand
TATAACAGGAGTTTGTGAGAAGTGAGCCTGAGGAACACTGGGAAATACCAGTGTGGTGAAATTTGTGTGAACACACATCCTGAGACTCCTGGTGGGTGAGAATCAGGAGGTAAAGAATCACGACACGGACCCCAGACTGTGATGAGCACCCGTCCCTTGTGGACAACTCAGCACAGCACTGGCCCAATGTTCCACTCCTCCTCTGCTTTAGTGAGTCAGTGTTCCATCCTGTGTTCTCAGCTTCCACAGCTTCTACCTGTGCATTGCTCTAAACTCACACGGACAGAAATTAAAACTCAGCTTTGGCCTTTGCACTTAGAGCTCTCTTATGAACATTGACTTTAGAACTTGAGAATGAAGTATGTTGGAAAACA
>NW_008433460.1:0-374 GCF_000622305.1 Nannospalax galili | reverse complement strand
TTTGTTTTTTGTTCTTGTTTTTTAGTCAGATAGACTGAATTATGCAGTGCGAAGATTTAACCCTCAGAAAAATATGCTTATAGCCAAAACGTTACATTTTGTAAAGGCTCTTTTTGTTGTTGATGCTTTGTCTTTAGATATGTTAATGCTGAGAAGTCACTTTAAGAGGAAGGCTTCCTTAAGGCTGATGATTAGGAGTAGTTACCATGCCTGATACTTTTTTTCACATGAGAATCCGCTCAGCAGTAAGTTCGTGTTATGAATACTTTATGGGTATTTAGCCATCTTCATTTATTCCTAACACCTTTAATCTCAGAAATGAATTATATGCTAATTTGGCACTCATTGAAGGTTTAATGAGTTTGGAAATGGAA
>NW_008433459.1:0-374 GCF_000622305.1 Nannospalax galili | reverse complement strand
TGAACTCCCCTCTACTTTCAAATCCCTGTGCCTCCTTTGGAGAAAATTCCTCCTCTAGACCCTAAAGCATGGCACTGTGATGTGAGTCTCTAACCCCAGTGCCGGCGGTGGGATGGGTGGAGACAAGTGGATCCCAGGGGCTTGCTGGCCAGCCAGACTAGCAGAAATGGTGGGCTCTAGGTTCAGTGAGAGAGCCTGTGTCAAAAAGTAAGGTGGAGAGTGATCCAGGAAGACCCCTGATGTCAACTGCTAGCCTTCACATGCACATGCATGGGACATACAATTGAACATGCATGTACATACACATGCACACATATACACATATGGCACACATATACTTGTGTAACACATTTCTCCTATGGGTGTTTTTTTTT
>NW_008433458.1:0-374 GCF_000622305.1 Nannospalax galili | reverse complement strand
ACAAGCTGTGCTTGGAGGAACAGAGGCCAACCCCAGGAGCTAGGGCACAGGCATGCTGAACAGGGTGAAAAAAAGCCAGGGTGACTGAGTGTGTACCCAGACATTTTTACAAATCCCCATATCTATTTTCTTAAATTCAGTCAGCATAAATGGGTTTGTCTTATCTGACATTAGAAGAAAATGTAGCCTTGTACACAATGTGAGTTCTGTAGAAGGCATGATCTTGACTTCTCTTCTGACCACAGCTTAGTTTACAGATTTAGCACTTTTCACTTGACCTGAAAAGAAGCAGATTTTAAAATTATCCTTAATTAGCTTGTGATATGAAATACAGTGAGGCCAAATTTTAAAACAATGGGCATGGAATAAGTCAG
>NW_008433457.1:0-374 GCF_000622305.1 Nannospalax galili | reverse complement strand
CCCCCCAGAACTTGATGGTAAGACCCTAATGCTGAAGACAGGACATACTTCAGACATAGGATTTGGAACAATAAAGCTGGGACAGACCTGGAAGCCATCTCCCCTGAAGGCTAGCTCTCATACCTTTGCAGTGCAGTACACAAGCTGCTAAGTGAGAACATCAATTCATGGTCTAACCCCAGCTTCAGAGTCTAAGAACCACATCAATGACCAGCACAAAAAACAGCATTAGTGCAATAGTGGCATTTTTATCTTGCGGGTAATCAATAGCTAACTAATTGAACTTAAAGTCCATTCTGTGGAAGGAGACGCATGTGTGGTACTGTAAACCTCTCTAAAAACACATAGCTGGAGAGGTCATAGATCTTAGAGAA
>NW_008433456.1:0-374 GCF_000622305.1 Nannospalax galili | reverse complement strand
AATTTACTGTTGCAAGATAAGACATACTTTATGAATTCATGGTGTCCTCTACTATTTTACGTATTTTCGCCTTTTCATTTGTCAGTTGTCACCTTTCTCTCAAAAAAGAATCCAGTGCACAGGGAACAATCAAAGTGTCCACAATGGCTGATGTGTGTTTGGCCTTGGTGTTTCTTGGCACCTTGTGCAAAGACATATTGTAAACTTTCCTTTCAAAACCTGTTATAGGTTATGAGATTTAGTTCTGGGAGATGCTCAAAATATTATTCAGATGTATTGTATGAAATGCTCAAAATTCAATAAAGTAGTCATTAGAAAATTATTATAGCAATGCTGCTGACATCCAGTACAGAGTACATCCATCAAGTCATTTT
>NW_008433455.1:0-374 GCF_000622305.1 Nannospalax galili | reverse complement strand
AAAAAAACAAGTGCATTCCAAAGTTTTTACCTAATAGAGATGGTTAGGTCAGATTTATAGGTTGGTCGTAAATGGCTATTAAGGACACAAAAATAGCACAAGGTCATTTTTGGATCTTGATCTGTAACATTCCATCTAGCCATAATCATGAAGTTGAAGTCAGCAACTTCAACTTGGCTGTGTCTTCAGAGAACACGGCTCACACTTTGGAACCTCTTATGACTGTCCCTAATCCCTCTTTCTATGAGGAACTGTCATCTGGCCTGATCTGGAGAGTTTCTTGCAGTCACAATAGCTAATCTAAGAGGTAATGGCTGTGGTGCTCAGAGGACAGCATTCCACCACAGAACTGGAGGTGATGGGGCACACATTGT
>NW_008433454.1:0-374 GCF_000622305.1 Nannospalax galili | reverse complement strand
AGAGAAGGCAGGTGACACAACCATCTTCACAACAGAGGGGGCAGGTGACACGACCATATGCATGTCTGAGGCGCCAGGTGACACGACCATCTGCAAATCAGAGGGGGCAGGAGAGACGACCATCTTCACGTCAGAGGGGGCAGGTGACATGACCGTCTGCACATCAGAGGTAGGTGCACGACCATCTGCATATCAGAGGGGGCAGGTGAAACGAACATCTTTATGGCAGAGATGGGAGGTGACACAACCATGTGCACGTCAATGATGACAGGTGACACAACCATGTGCACGTCAAAGAGGGCAGGTGAAACGACCATGAGCATGACAGAGAAGGCAGGTGACACTATTATCTGCACGTCAGAGGGGGCAGGTGA
>NW_008433453.1:0-374 GCF_000622305.1 Nannospalax galili | reverse complement strand
GGGGGGGATGTTGTAGAGAGAAAACTATTACATCCCTCAACTCTTATCAGTGAGGTTTCCTTATACAATAGAATGTGATGCACACAGAAGGCCACAACTACCCAACTTTTAAAGAATAAGAAACTGCAGTGTGTTTCCCTGGATAGGACTCCTACATCAAAACTCTCCCACAAAAGGCTCAGACATCATTGCTGAAGAGGGTGCAAAAAGTTTGTAAGAACTACGGTTGGTTCATGAACATAGGAAAGAAAAGGTTTTCAGGACACTGGAAGCTTGTAAATGTGAACTTCTGGCAATGCTGGCATCAAACACAGGACCTATACCACCTCAATCAGGCAAGTGACCAAAGTGGAGTGACGGAAATGCGTTGCAGG
>NW_008433452.1:0-374 GCF_000622305.1 Nannospalax galili | reverse complement strand
GTGAGGTTTGGCAGTCAAATACGAAGATTTGGGGTACAAAGAAACAGGACATATAGCCTTTTTGGCACCAGCAGGATGCTTAAAGTTTTACTCAAAGTTACCAGTGCCTGTCTGGTAATTTATTGGCCATAGAGTTTTCTTCCTAGGACTAAAAGCAAGGTAAACCCTTAGGTTTTGCTCAGGAGTAAACATTTAGCCTGGCCCAATCTCTTAGCTAATGAGAGCTGAGTTATTTGTTCAGGACAGGGAGGCAAGCTGTTGACCAAGACATTTTCCCACAGAGCAAGGAGCCTGCACTCTTGAGCTGGCTGGTTTCTCCTGCTAGTCTCACAGTGTTCTGTAAGACAGGGCTCATTAGAGCTACTATTTTCAGC
>NW_008433451.1:0-374 GCF_000622305.1 Nannospalax galili | reverse complement strand
CCCTCCCAACATCATGTCCTCCTTTTTTCGTTGTTTGTTGCTAGTATTAGAATGCTTGCCTAGCATATGTGAGTTCAGTCCCTACATCAATAAAGTGGGATAACAGAAGAGTTGCATTGTAACTTGCTATTTCATCCTTTTTGGGACTCATCAGTACAGTGTAGTGAATGATCTAATTTTTAAAAATAAAACTCAATAATATGTAAACTACTGCAAGATTGGATGTCAGATACCTAAAGAGGTTAAATAACTGTCGACTGATATGAAATGAATCTAATAAATGGTAAAATTAAAATCCCAATTGCTTATAAGACTAGTATGGACTTAATACACTCTAATAAAAAATGGACACTGAGAACTAAAGTGTAAAAAAA
>NW_008433450.1:0-374 GCF_000622305.1 Nannospalax galili | reverse complement strand
GATGAACTGTGACCCAGGAGATGTAAGCCAAAAAACCCTTTCCTCCCCAAGCTGGTATGGTCAGAGTGTTTTGTCACAGCAATTGAAAGCAGGCTGGAACACTCCTGTTCTTATTCATGTGATCCTTCCCCAGTTTTGATTAGCTACTTTCACTTAAGGTGTATCAATTTTGTTTACCTTTCTAAGGAACATTTTTAGTTTCATTTATCTCTTTTTCATTTTGTTGTTTTTATTTTTTTATGTGTATGCATGCATGCATGTAAGTGCACCCATGTCGTGAAACGCCCGAGGAGGTCAGAAGTTGTTGGATTCCCTGGAACTGGAATTGTTAGCCACCATGTGGGTGCTGGGAATCAAACCTGGGTCCTCTGCAA
>NW_008433449.1:0-373 GCF_000622305.1 Nannospalax galili | reverse complement strand
TGGTCGTGTCACCTGCCCTCTCTGCCATAAATATGGTCATGTCACCTGCCCGCTCTGATGTCCTGATGGTCGTGTCACCTGACCCTGTGATGTGCACATGGCCGTGTCACCTGCTCCCTTTGACGTGCAGATGGTCATGTCACCTGCCCGCTTAGTCATCCACATGGTCGTGTCACCTGCACTCTTTAACATGCTCATGGTCGTGTCACCTGCCCTCTCTGCCCTGAAGATGGTTGTGTCACTTCCCAACACTGATGAGCAGATGATGTCACCTGCCTCCTCTGAGGTGCACATTTTCGTGTCTCCTGCCCCCTCTGACGTGCACACAGTCGTGTCTCCTGCCCCCTCTGACATGCACATGGTCGTGTCACCT
>NW_008433448.1:0-374 GCF_000622305.1 Nannospalax galili | reverse complement strand
CTGTGCTGTGCTGTGCCTCGGTATGCCTCCCTGGAAACTCAGGCTCTTTCTATAACATCATCAGCTGCAGCTTCTGGATGCTGAAATTTCTTACATCATCAGCATTTTAAATGATCATTTGGGGTCACTGAGACTGTGACTCTTACATTTAAAGTGTTTTCTTCCTTGTCTATACCAGGTGATAAGTACAAACAACATTTTCATCAGTGGAGACTTCATCCTGGTGGGCTTCTCATATCAGCTGCAGCTGGAAAGAACACTTTCCATCATCATTTTGATTTCCTATCTCCTTACTCTGGTGGTAAATACAATAATCATTCTGATATCTTCAATAGACCCTAAACTGAAAACACCCATGTACTTTTTCCTTACTC
>NW_008433447.1:0-374 GCF_000622305.1 Nannospalax galili | reverse complement strand
TGGAGCATTATAATGGCATATTGTGGCATTGTGATGGCACATTGGGGAATTGTGTGAGTACATTAAGTATTGTGATGGCACATTGAGCATTGTAATATCTCAGTGAGCATTGTGATGTCACATTGGAGCTTTGTGATGACATATTGGTGCATTGCTATGACACACAGCACTGTGGTGAAACATGAAACATTGTAAAAGCAGAGTGGAGCATTGTGATGACACGGGGCATTGTGAAATCAAACTGGGTATTGCGGTGACACATTGATACATTGTTATGGCACACTGAGAAATGTGATGGTAGAATGAAGCATTGTGAATACATACTGTAGAATTGTGATGTCACAGTTGGGCATTCTGAAGACATTTGAGCACTG
>NW_008433446.1:0-374 GCF_000622305.1 Nannospalax galili | reverse complement strand
CCAAACCCAGCAGACAAGAAATAACAAAAATCAGAACAGAAATTAATGAAACAGAAACAGAAAACAGTACAAAGAATCAATGAATCTAAGAGCACATTCCTTGAAAAGATAAATAGACCTTTAGCTCAGAAGAAAGAGCAAACCCAAAAGAAACAAAGAACAAATTCAAATCAACAAATCAGTGATGAAAGGGGAAACAGCACAACAGACACCAAAATAGAACCAGAATATTTTCAGGGAATACGTCAAAAACCTATACTCTAATAAATTTGAAAACCTAAAAGAAATGGGTGAATATCTAAAATAATGGAAATCGCCAAAGCTAAACTAAAAAGAGATCAACAGCTTAAGCAGATTCATAACATGTAAGGAAA
>NW_008433445.1:0-374 GCF_000622305.1 Nannospalax galili | reverse complement strand
AAAAGCTAACACAACACTCAGAGAAGGGAAAGCAGCTCCTCCTGAGACTGTGAAGAGTGCTTGTCATCAGAAAAGACTTGCCTACTTGTTCATGACCTCCCAGGCGTCCTTCCAGGAAGGGGGAAGCTGCCAGCAGGGATTGGCCAGGCGGAAAGATTAATTTCCAGTGTGGGGCACATGTCCCTTTTAGTGACTTTTTTCATCATTAAGACCTTGTTAGAACAGTGTTTAATGTACCTGGGGGTGGACTTGGTTTTGTGTGTGTATGTGAAGGCCAGACGTTGTTGTCAGGTGTCTTCCTCAGTCTCTTCTCCACTTTAGTTTTTGAGACACAGTCTCTCACTGAACTTGGAAGTCATGGATTTGGCTAGACT
>NW_008433444.1:0-374 GCF_000622305.1 Nannospalax galili | reverse complement strand
TTCATTTATGTTTGTGTGTGTATTTGAGTATGTGTGTGTATTTGTATGTGTATGTGTGGTGCATGCATGCATGTGTCTGCAGGTACATGTACATGTACATACATGTATAGAGCTCAGAAAAGGACATTGCATTTTCTGCCCTATCTCTTTCTACCTCATCCCCAGAGCTAGACTGGTAACCTGAAAGACCTAATGATTCTCCTCACTCCGCTTCCCATAGCACTGGAGTTATAGGCACATATTCAGCCATACGTAGCTTTTCTACACAGGTGCTGGGGATTTGATTCAGGTCATAATGCTTGCCCAGGAAGCACTTTTACCTTCTGAGACATCTCTCCAGCCCCTCATTCATACTTCTTTTAAAAATATTTTAG
>NW_008433443.1:0-374 GCF_000622305.1 Nannospalax galili | reverse complement strand
GTACAATGTCACAATATACCATTGGGTCATCATAATGATGAATTATGACATCACAAAAATTTGCTGTGCCATCATAATGCTCCATCATGACATTATAATATTCCATTGACAATATAATGAAGCAGCATGCCATCACAGTGCTCTATTGTGACATCACAAAGTTGTTTTGTGACAACACAATGAACCAGTATGCCATCACAATGTTCTTTTGTGCCATTACAATGCTACACTGTGCCACAACAATCTTCCTTTGTGACACCACAATGTTTCATTGTTGCCATCAAAATGACACATTGTGGCATTACAGTGCTCCAATGTGCCCTCAGTGCTCCATTGTCACATTACAATGACCCATTGTGCCCTAAGAAGGCTTC
>NW_008433442.1:0-374 GCF_000622305.1 Nannospalax galili | reverse complement strand
GCAGAAGCTAAGCTCTCATACCTTCAAGTAGGCACAAGAAACGAGAGAAACTTGAGATCTGGCAAGGCTTAAGCCCTCCCTAAGCCCATCCACAGTGACGTGCTTCCTTGAACAATGCTACACCTTTTAAGACTTCCCAAAAGATCGCCATCAATTGGAGACAGGATATCCGAATACTTGGAGCCTGTGGGGGATGTTCTCATTGAAACCACCACAGTGGGAATGGTGTGGAACTTGGGGGAGAGAGGCCCTGTGGGTACCGTAGTGAAGAGGAACACCCTCTGGACAGTGGGAGACACAGGCACCATGTGAACCATTAAGACAGTAGGCATGTGGACCAAGGAGAGTACTGACACAGCATGGACCATGAGGAC
>NW_008433441.1:0-374 GCF_000622305.1 Nannospalax galili | reverse complement strand
CAGTGTTCTCTACCAGCTGATGGACGGAGAGGGTGGCATTATAGGGCTCCATCATGGTGTTGGACACTTTGGGTGAGGGCACCAGGCTGAAGGTGTTCATGATGCGGTCAGGGTACTCGTCTCGGATCTTGCAGATGAGCAGGGTGCCCATTCCAGACCCAGTGCCTCCAGCCAGCGAGTGGGTCAGCTGGAAGCCCTGCAGGCAGTCACAGCTCTTGGCCTCCTTCCGTACCACATCCAGGACAGAGTCGACCAGCTCCGCCCCCTCCATGTAGTGGCCTTTGGCCCAGTTGTTACCTGCCCCGGACTGACCAAAAACAAAATTGTCTGGTCTGAAGATCTGGCCAAAAGGACCTGAGCGAACAGAGTCCATG
>NW_008433440.1:0-374 GCF_000622305.1 Nannospalax galili | reverse complement strand
GAATACCCAGCAAAGGGAAGGGAAACAAAAAGTAACTCAGCCAAAGAAAACACTCAAATGAGCTTCCACTGTTAATACTTTTTTTCAGAAGTTTCAGACACAGTCACCTGAGCCTCAATATCCAAATCTCCATAGGAAAATAGCAGATCCTATAACAGAGTTGAGGGTTAGAGCCTGTGTGCCCTGGCAGCTCTAATAAACTAGGCTTGGCCACATGTCCTCAAAAAAACCAATTAAAGAGATAAAGTAACAATGAAAAGCAGGAAAAGGAGATTGATTCAATAGATGACCTGATTGAAAAAAGCAACAAGAGGCAGGCGGAGCTCTGTGAGTTCGAGGCCAGCCTGGTCTACATAGCGAATTCCAGGTCAGCT
>NW_008433439.1:0-374 GCF_000622305.1 Nannospalax galili | reverse complement strand
TATATATCCATTTGGATGCTAGAAAGTGAGGCTCACCAACAATCCTATCTAGGGATGCTTTGATTTTGGATTTCTTAGCCCCCAAATCTGTGGCAAATAAATTTGTGTTGTTTAACATGATGCACAGACCTGAAAGTTCAGTGCCTTACCACAATGGGAGGACGATCACCCCAAATCTACCATCCCCTCCAAGGCTCGGGGACTTTTGTGGAAGAGGTTGGTGGAAAGAATTTAAGAGCCAGAGGAAGAGATGGGGTGTTACCTGGAAGTGTATTCTGACCACTATGCCAGCAAGCTATAGTCATATCTCCTTCCCAGCTCTATAGTCACACCTCCTTCCCACGCTCATCAAGGAGTCGAGGGGGGAGTCAGTT
>NW_008433438.1:0-374 GCF_000622305.1 Nannospalax galili | reverse complement strand
GTTTTCACTCTGACTGAACGACATTAGGCTGTCTCTTACTTGGAGACTCTTGGCCTCGTTTTCTGAAGAAATGAGCATTCTCTTTGTGCAGCTCAGGAGGTGAGGAAAGAAGCAGAACCCACAGCAGCTCAGGGCTCTGTGTTTCTCTCACCTCCTTCTCAGTAGCTGAGGTTTGGACACACAAGAACTTAGAAAGGTCAGTTTCACCTGGACCCTATAGTGGGAGCATGACAACTTCTTGTACCATCTACAGCGCTACATCATCACACACAAGATCAAGAAATGGTCATGTGGAGAACAGTGGACAGAGCAGCACTTCCCCAACAGCTTGAGCTCCTAGGGACTCTGGAATATGGGGGAACAACAAAATGGAT
>NW_008433437.1:0-374 GCF_000622305.1 Nannospalax galili | reverse complement strand
CTTGATCATCCAGTGTCTTGAACCCTGCCATGTTTCAGTAAACTTGTATGATAACCCAAGACTTCATGGGAGAAGAAGGTCTCAGTGTGAAAACTGAGAAATCTCATCCCCCAAAGCAGCACATAAAACAGATCCAAAAGACACATTCCCCAGCTAGCATAGGAAGGCTTGCAAGTATTCAAGAGAAAATAAAAATAAATAAATAAATAAATAAATAAATAAATACACAAAATGGAAAAAAAGTTTTCCAAAAAGAAGAAAGAGTTTGAAGATAAATGGCCATCTGGCCCTATAGCTGGTTTTATGTGTGATAATTCTAAGCTTCCAACTTGTGAATATTAGGAAAAACAGGGAGATCTAACCAATGATAACTT
>NW_008433436.1:0-374 GCF_000622305.1 Nannospalax galili | reverse complement strand
AACCTTTCAGTTCTGGGTGTCTTCAGTGCAATTGAGGCTGTACCTTCATCAGTGGCCTCTCCTGGCCTCTCCTGGTGCAAAGCTTTAGATTCTCTCCGTGGCCCCTTCATGCCTTCCATACCAGTACCACCTGAGAGACTCTTACTTTACCAAGTTCCACTAGTTTTATGTGCAGCCTTACCCCCCTCTAGACCACAGCTTGTGTGTGCTGACCCTGAGGAAATAGTTCCAGATGATTTCACTCAATGATGTTGATTTCTTGTTAAACTGATTTTTCACCCTCAGCTAACCAGTATCAATTATCCCAATGAAGCACAAAAGTCTTCACTTCCAAAAGTTCTTAATTCAAAACATATCACACAAACAGCCCTGAT
>NW_008433435.1:0-374 GCF_000622305.1 Nannospalax galili | reverse complement strand
AAAAAAAAAAAAAATATTTCATAGCCAGGCCTGTTGGCAGTTTAAATCCCAGTACTCAGGAGCAGAGGTGGGTACATCTCTATGAGTTTGAGGTCATCCTTGTCTACATAGCCAGTTCTAGGCAAGCTGGGACTGCGGGGAGACCCTGCCTGAAAAAGACCACCCCAAGTTCATTTATTATTTTTTATTTTGTGTTTATGAGTATATTGCCTTTATGTAAGTGCACTTGTTTCATGCAATGCCTGTGGAGGTCAGGAGATGGCAACAGATCCCTTGGAACTGGATTTAGATTCTTTACCATCATGTGGGTGCTGGTCCTCTGAAAACCCAGGGCCTCTGTGGAAACAGCTAGTGCTCTTAGCCACTGAGCTATC
>NW_008433434.1:0-374 GCF_000622305.1 Nannospalax galili | reverse complement strand
CTGAGTGCTGGGATTAAAGATGTGCGCCACCACACCTGGCTTCCACAGACAGTTTTAAATGAAAGAAGAGTATATGCAAACCTAGATGCATGTGCAAACAGGTGTGTGTGTCCCTATTTCCAGAGTCTATGTCATTTCATCCAGTTCTGGCAGGAGTCTGACCCAAAAGAATGGTAAGAGCCACTGAATAGATTTTGACCCCAAAATTACATGACCCTAATCAAAGAGTTTTGGTCCTGTGTGTTAGAGAACAGGTGTGCCTTTAACACAAGTTATTTCTGTTCCTCAAGACTAGCTAATTTTTCTCATAAGCTGAAACTCAGCACAGCAGCAGCATCAACTTGAGACCCAAGGTGCACCCTGGCTCTTTCCCC
>NW_008433433.1:0-373 GCF_000622305.1 Nannospalax galili | reverse complement strand
GTCACCTGCCCGCTCTGCCATAAAGTTGGTCGTGTCACCTGCCCCCTCTGATGTACACATAGTCGTGTCACCTGCCACCTCTGACGTGTAATGGTCGTGTCACCTGCCCCCTCTGACGTGCAGATTGTCATGTCAGCTGCCCACTCTGACGTGCACATGGTCGTGTACCTGCCCACTCAGCTGCACAGATGGTCATGTCACCTGTCACTCTGACGTGCAGATGGTTGTGTCCCATGCCCTCACTTACATGCAGATAGTGGTGTCACCTGCTGACTCTGACGTGTAGATGGTCGTGTCACCTGCCTCCTCACAAGTGCAAATTGTCATGTCACCTGCCTCCTCTGATGTGCAGATGGTCGTGTCACCTGCCACC
>NW_008433432.1:0-374 GCF_000622305.1 Nannospalax galili | reverse complement strand
CTTGCTCTGGAATGTGTTACTGAATATGTTAAAGCTGTAATGGAATGCTTCAAATCATGTGGTTATTAAATAAAAATAAATTTAAAAAAAAAGAAAAAAAAGATATAAGGAAACGCTCCATAAAGTAAAATAATAGATTGACAAAAAAAAACCCTGTTGAGAGACTACAGTGGTTCATCTAAGAGGTTGAACAACTGACTGCCAGGGGTTTAAGAGAGAGAAAGAGGATTGGGCTTCACCACGGAGGAGTCAAATGACAAAGACAAGGCTAGTAGTCCAAACGGACTCGCATATGCAAAGACATGGGGGCCTGAGAAAGCATGAGTTGCTTTGGAAGCTGTAAGCAGTTATGATAGGCAGAAAAATGGATTCTT
>NW_008433431.1:0-374 GCF_000622305.1 Nannospalax galili | reverse complement strand
TTTTTTACCTCAGGACCCAGAAAGAACTACAGCAGCTGCCAACTTAATGCATTAGTGAAATTCTTTATTACTTCAAGCCACAGAGCTATACGGGGCTGAGTTTTGGAAAATTCTTCTATTTCCTCATGGTATGCAAATAACCCTAGCAGTACCTATTTAATAGGTTAATATACTTTTTACCAATAGTCTTCTGACTTTAGTATTGCTCTGTCAGTGCCTTATTAGTCACAGAATACCCACCTGCTCCCTTACATATACGGCTGTGTTAGTCACAACTATATAGTCCTGGGTGATGTGTACTCCTAGGTGTTGAGATGGTAGAGGCTTAAAAAGGAAGCAGCACCTCTTGCCACATCACTGCCAAGAGCAGAGCA
>NW_008433430.1:0-374 GCF_000622305.1 Nannospalax galili | reverse complement strand
AAAAAATGTAAACTTACTTAAACATTATGCATTGTTTTGGTAATTTTTCCTGGTAACTCAATTGTGTGGTTCTGGAGCATGAACTTTGTAGGTGACAATCTCATGATGCAGTGCCAGAAAGATATGCCTGGTAGTGCCTTATTACCTTGATGGAGGCTTTGGAGGTCACATTCATAAAAACTAGTAGTTTAGAACCATAGTTCCTAAAGTGTAGAACCACAGAGTACCTCAGCACACTCACGGGAAGACCCCAAAGTAAAGTTTTTGAGTGAAATATAGAAATACCTGTCAGACCCAGGCAAAACATTGTTTCCATTCATTCCTAATAAGAGCCATTAGGCTTCTCTTTTGGCTTAAATGCTCTATGAAAAAAA
>NW_008433429.1:0-374 GCF_000622305.1 Nannospalax galili | reverse complement strand
GAAGTCTCAGGTAGCCAAGGCTGGTTCTGAATTCACCACACAATTGAAGATCATCTTGACATTTCGTTCTTCCTGCTTCCCCCTCCTGAGGGCTGGGATTCCAGGCATGTGCTACCTCACCCAGTGTACACAGTGCTAGAAGCTGAACCCAGGACCTCGGGCAAAATAGGCAAGTACCCTAACCTACATCTCCAGCCCTGCAGACTGAATTTTGACAAAGGTGTGAAAACCATTCAGTTGGAAAAGGGCAGTCTGTTCAACAAATGGTGCTGAAATAATTGGGTGTTCACACACAGAAGAATGGAATTAGACCCTTATCTCTCATCTGTTACAGAAATCAGCTCAGAATGGATTTTAGGCTTAAACATACAACC
>NW_008433428.1:0-374 GCF_000622305.1 Nannospalax galili | reverse complement strand
AATATAGGATCCCCTGGGACTTGCTAGCCTAATTGGCAAGCTCTAGGCCAACGAGAAAGAGACCTTGTCTCTCTTGAGGAGCCATACCCAAGGTTGACCTCTGACCTTTATACACACGTTTGTGCATATGTACTCACACACCCTCCCCCCAACCCATCCACACAAAAAGAAAAGAAAAAATTATGAGACCCCAGTTGTGCTGGGTGGCTTCAGATGTCAGCTTGGCACACCTGGAAAGAGGCAGCCTCAATTAGGGAATTTCCTCTATCAATTGGCCTTTGATCTCATCTATGAGGTTTTTCTTGATTTTGGAATAATGTGGGAGGGCCTAGCCCACTGTAGGTAGTGCCATCCCTGGGCAGGTGGTCCTAGGT
>NW_008433427.1:0-374 GCF_000622305.1 Nannospalax galili | reverse complement strand
CCACCCCGAGTGACTCCCTTCCCCCAGCAAGGCCAGACAGAACTAAAGGTTCTGTCACCTTCCCAAACAGCACCACAAACTGATTAAGCGTTCAAATACTCAAGCCTATGGGGAACATTCTCATTCAAGCCACCACACCTCATCTCTTCTGACTATTTTGGCTTGAGGTCTATTTTGTCAGATATAAGTATAGCTACACCAGCTGGTTTCCTAGTTCAGTTGCCTGGAATACTTTTTCTATCTTTTTACGCAAAGGTGGTATCTATCATGGATGGTGAGACATATTTCTTAGAGGCAACAAAAAAGGTGACTCCTGTTTTCTGAAAAAAATCTCCTAGTCTATATGTTTTTATTGAGAATTGAGATCATTGATA
>NW_008433426.1:0-374 GCF_000622305.1 Nannospalax galili | reverse complement strand
TCTCTTACTGGCAAGGAGCTCATCAAACAGGCTAGGCTGGCTGACCAGTAAGCCCCAGGAATCTGCTTGTCTCTGTTTCTCTGGTGCTCGGATTACAAATTTGCTTCTTCACCCAGCTTTCTGCATGGATTTTAGGTATCAAACTTGATTCTTCATGCTTACAAAGATGAGCACTACACCATCCTTCCAGTCCAATGATCCTTTACTGCTTTATAGCCCAAGAACCAGTTCTTTTAAAAATATTTTATTGATTTTTGAGAATTTCATACAATGTATTTTGATATTATTCAAAACACTTCTCTCATCTGTGTTCCCATACTACTAACCTTTCTCCCCAGCTTTATATCTTTATATCTATCATCTATCTATCTATC
>NW_008433425.1:0-374 GCF_000622305.1 Nannospalax galili | reverse complement strand
GCGTGGCAACTCCATTGCCAGGCTTGCTGCTGCAATTACATTTCTGCTGCTTATTCCCCTCTCCTTCATCTTTATACCTGGTCTACTACCATGGTTGTCGGTGCCCCTGTGCATGGGGCAGGACGTGGCCGCTTGACGCTGTGGCCCAGCGTGATGTGGCTACGCCCTGTCCTGCATTTCTGCTACTGACTGCCGTGAGTGTTTTCTTAGGTATGACAATCCCTTTCCTTCTTGTCCTTTGTCCTTAATGCACACATTACAACAGATATAAAATTATAATGAGCCTTGGGAGGCTTACGTCTTTGCTACTAAATATACTCCCTCTGCTGTTATATGGCAGTATGGTCCATTATTATGGATTCACTTGCCTGTCT
>NW_008433424.1:0-374 GCF_000622305.1 Nannospalax galili | reverse complement strand
CTCTCAACAGCAGCCACCTCCTCCCCTGCTGTTTATAGTCCTGTCTCTTAACCTTCACAGCTTTCCACTCTTGCCAGCCCCTCCTTCCCTGTTCTTAAGGCTTTCTTTCATCCTGGCCAACTGAATAAATGTTACAAACTTTACCACACCATTCTGGTGGGATTTCATGTGTTCTGAGGGACCCCGGCTCATACAGTTGGCAAAGCTCGTGACTAACAGCAGCAATGCCAGTCATGTGTTTCATATCTGTGGTGTCCAAGTACTTTAAAAATATTATTTGTGGGACTCTAGTGATGGCTCAGTGGTTAAGAGCACTGACTGCTCCTGCAGAAGACCCAGATTCGAATCCCAGAACCCATATGGCAGCTAATAAC
>NW_008433423.1:0-374 GCF_000622305.1 Nannospalax galili | reverse complement strand
TAGCTCAAGTTTTCATTCCAGGTGGACTGTTCTTTCTACAGCACAGTGGAAATAACTTTTCTAATGACAGTTCATTTATAAGACGGTGTGACATAACAGCAGAAGCATGGGGTTTGCAGCAAACCTGGATTTACCTCTGGCTACGCCACACATAAACTCCACAACTTCCAGAAAGCTGAAATAGGAATTCTCACTGAGCCACTATCAACCCATCTACAAACCGAAACTGATACATCATGTATTGTGATAAACTATGTGAAGGTCATGGAACACAATAGACACCAGTTTACCATTAACAGTGACTCGTTCTTTGTTCAAATTCATTCCCAGCTCCTTAATCCAAGCTCTCAATTTCAACTCTAAACTGGCTTTTT
>NW_008433422.1:0-374 GCF_000622305.1 Nannospalax galili | reverse complement strand
AAAAAAAAAATGGGGGAAATCACAGGAGAGGGCTGATGCAAAGGCTGATGGAACATTTCTCTATAGTCTGCTGGCAGAATTGTTATATACAGTGTGTTTAATGGGTAAACTGGTATTTGACTCTTCAAAACATGAATTAGGTTGGAACAAGCTGGTACAGGCATTTCAGAGTCTTTGTGGGACAGGGAGACACTTATGTAAGAGACAAAAATTTGTCTTTGAGTTACAATTTCTGTTGTCTCAGTGCCTCATAGTGAGGGTGTCACAGTACTAAATTCTATTTATTGGTGCCCATGTGTACTGTATTTAGGACTGCACACTTGGAATTAGATAACCTCAGATAGCTAGTCTCTCAAGAAACTGATTCTTCTTCC
>NW_008433421.1:0-374 GCF_000622305.1 Nannospalax galili | reverse complement strand
GAGTGAACTGAGTTAACTGCATATCATGAAATGTCTACAAGGGATTCTGGTGACTCTCCAGTCACCATGCGGATCCTAGAGACAGCTTCCAGCACTGAGAAGGACTTCCTGTGTACTCTGGGCTCATACAGCAACACCCAAGGCAGGTGGATTTGGGGTCCCCTTTGTGCAGATGAAATGGTGAGGGGTAGGTCTGACAGCCTACTCCAGATGACACAGGTGGGGAGCAGTGGGACAGACAACCGTGCAAGTCTGACATCACTATGCTCTCCTTGCCTCTGCATAAATTGTCAACGGCTCAGTAGGAATTCTAGCATTTTCATTATGTGGAATTTAAAGTTTGATTTTCACGAAGTTGACATCATCTGTTGAAA
>NW_008433420.1:0-374 GCF_000622305.1 Nannospalax galili | reverse complement strand
TCTTCTGACCTTTGTGGGCACTGTATGCAGGTGGTGTACTTACATATATGCTTGCAAAACACTCATACACATAAAATAAAAATAAATGGAATCTTTTTTAAAAACAAAATGAAATTTATCGACTGCTTAATGTTTTTGTATAAGCTTAAAAGGTGGCTGACATGGGACAGCGGGAAGAGACAAGGGACACCAGTGCAGCTACGTGAACTTTCTAAATTGTATTATTATGATTCACATGAGTACATTTTCATGAAATTACCTTTTCATTTTTACTGGTGGTTTTCCTTTTCAATTTGGATATTTTACATTTGAACATGTTGGTGTATGTGCTTTCTGCTACAGAATGAAAAAAATAAGCTGGGTGTGATGATACA
>NW_008433419.1:0-374 GCF_000622305.1 Nannospalax galili | reverse complement strand
CCCAAAAGTGGTTTGGCGAGATCATGTGGTAGACCTAGTTTCAGCTTCTTGCAGGACCTCCACACCTGGTATCCTGGAAATTCTGTGGCCCTGAGTCACCTCACAGTTCAATGGGAGTCGGGGTTGCCCTTGTCACAGCTTGTCCTCAGTCCTGATTCTAGGATTTGATGAACTGGTGTCCAGCTTGCATAGTCCATGAAAATTCTGGCTGCCCTCTCCCTCCCTGATATTGTTATGAGCAAACTCACTCTAAGGTCCGTGCTCAGGTGCTCACTATACACATGCCAATATACACCTACATGAATTGTCTGAACCTACATCCTGTGAGACCTAGGTTTCTCCCCTGACTCTGTGTGTGTGTGTGTGTGTGTGTG
>NW_008433418.1:0-374 GCF_000622305.1 Nannospalax galili | reverse complement strand
GATGAGGCGGAAACTCAAATTCTTCTTTATGAATCCTTGTGAGAAGTTCTGGGCTCGAGGTAGAAAGCCCTGGAAACTTGCCATACAAATTCTAAAAATTGCAATGGTGACCATCCAGGTGAGCACCTTCCATCACAAGTTTGGTAGCCACAAAGATGGCAGAGGAGAGTTTTAAAAGCAACTTTTGGGAGGTTAGGTGAGGGTGGAGATGGGGGAGGGGGTTTGAATTTGATCAAAATAGATTGTAAGAAATACTTAAATCAATAAATTAAAAAGTAAAACCAATTAGCTGCATGTATAATGAAAGACAATAAATACAGAAAGCTACAACCTTAAACCCTGCTCTCTTCAGCATTTCTGACTTTTTTTTCTTT
>NW_008433417.1:0-374 GCF_000622305.1 Nannospalax galili | reverse complement strand
AGATGTTTCACTGGTGAAGATTTTCTCCCATTCTGTGGGTTTTCTCTTCACCTCACATAGACTTTTGTGTTCATTTCCCTCTGTTACATGAGCTGGGGGATGTCTTAGTATTCTCTCTACCCAGTGCTTGAGTATGTTCCATGATTTTTCAGTTTAGAGGTTCCACTGTAGATGTGTCACTTAAGGCTGGACAGCTCTCAGGTATATAGTGTCTGTGTGTGAGCAGTTGTGGAACTCTGTAATAGTCTCCATCTCTTGTAAAAAGAAGTTTACAATCTTTTTACCTCCTCTTCTACCATGATTCCTGAGTTTGGGGAGGCAGCGGTTTGAAATAGCTGTCCTATTCAGGGATAAGCACTCTGTGGCCTCTTGTT
>NW_008433416.1:0-374 GCF_000622305.1 Nannospalax galili | reverse complement strand
GCACTTACATACGTGCAGACAAAATACTCATACACATAAAAAATAAATAATTTTTTTAAAAAGAAAAATAACTGGCCAATCTCACTTTGAATGAATATGTAAAAATCCTGAATAAATACTGGCAAAGCAAAAGAAAATGCCAAAGCTTTAAAAAGAAACTATGATCAAATAGTTTATTCCAGGACTGTAAGATAGCAGTATAAAATATATTCATGCAATCTACCACATTAAAAATGAAAAACTGCAAGACTGCCATAATAGATGCAGAAAAGGCATTTAACCATTAGAGAAAGGCTCTATATTGTCCAAAACGGTCACAGAAGCCTCTCTGGAAAATGGATATAAGCCAAGGCTTGAGGAATGGGATTTTAAAA
>NW_008433415.1:0-370 GCF_000622305.1 Nannospalax galili | reverse complement strand
CCATTCTGTAACCACAGCAAGCCTGAAGAAACTAGATCTGTTACAATCCATACTTTAAAGTTGTGGAAGCTGTGTTCACAGAACAGTTGAGGAAATCTCCCGAGTAACAGAGGAATGGGGATTTGAACCCAAGAAGCTGGACTAGAGGAGCCATGCTTTTAATAACTGTGCTGTTCCTTCTTGGGACTTCCCCAACGCCTTCTGTTCACACCAGTCACATAGGAAGTGTGTGTCTTACCACGAGCAGCAGTTTTCAGGGCGAATGCTGAAATCTGACAATGATTCCTTCACTCATCCTGAATGTCAGCACTCAGAACACCACAGTGAAATACACACACACACACACACACACACACACACACACACACAC
>NW_008433414.1:0-374 GCF_000622305.1 Nannospalax galili | reverse complement strand
ACTTGTCTGAGAGGCTTCATGGCTCCTGACTTTTATATTTTTCAGTATATACATAACATTGGCTGACAGCCTGCTGGGAACTGAGGGAAGGGGCTAAAAGGGAGGAATGTCTTAACTATAAATATGTAAAATTTCTTTGAATTCTCCTGTGTTTACTAGCACCAGCAGTGCCCAGAACTGGGCTTACTTTGTAGTCTCTCTCTGCTGGGTTAGGATACAGCTAGTCCCTTGGCTACTGGGTCTGAGAAGAGTATTTGTGATTTAATTTTAGTACTTAAAGAGACTTCCAGCTGGTTTTCCTTTTTTTTTTTTTTTTTTCCTTTTGAGACAGGGTCTCCCTGTAGCTCCAGCTGGTGTGGAACTCACTATGTAGA
>NW_008433413.1:0-374 GCF_000622305.1 Nannospalax galili | reverse complement strand
ACCCGGGTCTTCTGCAAGAACACCCAGTGTTCTTAACCACTGACCCATCTCCCCAGCCCCGCATTGGCCTAATTTTCAAAGAAAGAAACTGGGGCACAGAGAAATTATGTGACTTGTGAAAGAGTTATCAGATAAGCAAATGGCAAAATGAAAATCATATTACTAGAAAAGAAAAATTCAGGCTAGGGTATGCAGTGGAAAGCACATCTTATTGGCTTTGTGCAGCTGCTCATAAGGGACCGAAAGTTATCTGAAGTTACCTACCCTGTTTTCCCATTTGTCAGGTGATCTTCTAATTTGAACAAAGGTAATTTTAATTTCTATTTGCTTTACCACTAATTAAATTCAGCATTTTATTAAAATATATTCATAGC
>NW_008433412.1:0-374 GCF_000622305.1 Nannospalax galili | reverse complement strand
TTTTTTTTAAGAGAAGAATAGCAGAAACATTTTGTGTAGGGGCCAGGAAACTGCTCTGGTCCTAGCTACCACTCAAAGTTTTTACTCATCCGGAAACAGAGGTTGTTAGTCTGGGTCAGTGACTTACCACCTGTTTTATAAAGAGGACTCTTTTATTCATAGAAAATACTTTGAAGCATTCTAGCACATTGAAGAGCAATGGACAAACTGAGGGGGTGGGGGCAGGGCAGGACACAGCAGGACTGACCCGCCTGGCCTCTCCGTTGGACTCCAATGGACATGTTGCAAATGGCTGGTGTAGGTATATGCTGGAAGCCATTTTCAACTCAGTAGTTTCTATGTTCCAGCATTACCAAATACCTTGGTGATTTTTT
>NW_008433411.1:0-374 GCF_000622305.1 Nannospalax galili | reverse complement strand
CTGGGAAAGAAATCTACCACTTAGAGCCATGTCCTCAGTGACTCTGTCAGGCCTGTGAACCTTATTCTGCCTGGTTCAAATCCCAGCTCCACTGGAAACATGTTTATATAGCTACCAACAATTGATTTTCTCTATTCTTCTGCTTCCCATTTCTGATGGAGATATAACAGGTAACAAAGGAGCTAACAAACACAAAGGAATCAGAACACTGTAGTATGTAGAAGGCATGTAACAAATGTTAACCTTTAAGATTATAATTCATATGCATACTGAAACATCAAAGTCAACATGTGAGAAGTTGAAGCCATATGTAGATCGAATTTTAAACACAGTTTTGGGGTTATATATGATACATGAAACATTCAAGGATATTG
>NW_008433410.1:0-374 GCF_000622305.1 Nannospalax galili | reverse complement strand
CCCCTGGATTCTCAGGCCCTCTGGTAGTTGGAGGCCAGAGGGAGGCCAGAATCCCACACTCTCTGGCCATCTGCTGAGCTCCAAGCAGCTACCCCAATGGAGGACTGAACCCACCCTCTCAGGCTGTCTGCTGGGATCTCAGCCTTAGCCCACCAAACCCAGATCTCCCCCAGTAGTGGTATTTTTATCTTGGGGGTAACCAACAGCTAGCTAATTGGACTTAAAGCCTATTCAATGGGAGGAAACTAATGCCTAGTACTGTAATCCTAGCTAAATACACATAGCAGGAGAGGTCATACATCTTAGAGAAATCCCCAAGGCTTTTACATCCCTAGACAAATGTAATTTCTTACTATGTACAAAATATGGATCCT
>NW_008433409.1:0-374 GCF_000622305.1 Nannospalax galili | reverse complement strand
GATTACAGTCCTATCCAGCCCAGTAAGCTGGGCATCAAACATCTCCTCTCATGCCCAGTTTCCTCAGCAGTGCCTGTCCTTCCTCTGTTGTTTTCCAGTCCCTGATACTCATGGGGACCTCAGTTAGTGACAACCAAGTGTCCCAAACGTCCACCGGGATGATCTCCCTCTGTTTCCTCAGCTCATGCGGCCTTTGTCTCAGGAGCAATGGTAGTTCTGTTCTCAGCATTTCTACCTCTGCAGCACACAGACTGCTTCCACGCACCCCCATCCACAGCCAGGCTATGAGGGACTCTTTCATTTCTTGTTGAAAAGTCTTTCCCAGCCGGGCGTGGTGGCGCATGCCTGTAGTCCCAGCATTTGGGAGGCAGAGG
>NW_008433408.1:0-374 GCF_000622305.1 Nannospalax galili | reverse complement strand
CCTTTGCCTGCTGAGCCATCTTGCTGGCCCAGAGAGAATTGAGGCTCTTTAAAAAATATATTTACTTACTTTATTTTTATGCATATGAGTTTTTTGCATGTACCACATGAATGCGGTGCCCACAGAGGCCTGGAGATGCCCTTGGATTCCCCTGGAACTGGAATTACAGATAGTTATGAGCCATGATGTGGGTCCTGGGACTAGAACCCTGGAAGAGTGAGCCATGCTTTTAACTGCTGAGCCATCTCTCTAGCCCTGGCTTGTTTTCTCTAGTTGCAATTTTTATACTGTCCAGGGAGGGGTTTGGATTGCGTTGAAGCCTCTGGTTGTACAGTAGATTACAATCAAAGCACTATAGCCTGGGACCAGATCAG
>NW_008433407.1:0-374 GCF_000622305.1 Nannospalax galili | reverse complement strand
AAGAAATCAAGGACAGCAATTATCACACTCTTCTACATGGGTTGCTCTGTTTAATGCACATACCTCACTCTGGTGTCAACAGCCTCACGTCCATCAACTTGCAGTAAATTTGGTCTTCACTTAGTGTACTGGAATCCACTGAGGTGAGCTCATGACTACAGTCCCACATTGCCTGGCCACTTTACAATTTGAAATCATCAGCTCCTGTCTTTCCTGTGTGATTTTAGGGTCTTTTTCTTTCACGAATTCCTGCCAGCACAAATACCTGCCACAATCATTAGGTTCTTTCCCTCATTTTCATTTAATCAACTATAGTGGAAAATCAGATGCTAAAACTGGGTGTTGGCAAGGGCAGAGTAGAAAGCTTTTTTTTT
>NW_008433406.1:0-373 GCF_000622305.1 Nannospalax galili | reverse complement strand
TACACCACCTGTGCCCACTTTGTACCATACATGCTGATAACCAAGCCAGACAGAGGATGCAGGCCATGACCTCATGCAAGGCGTGAAGGCTAAGCCATTCAATGCACAAATGTAAGAAGTAACTGTATAGTCCAACCTCCTGACAGACTCACAGTTCCACAGTCCCACCCAGCACAGCACACTCTCCCACAGCAGCCCAGAGCCTGTTGTGTGTGTGTCTGAAACTAAGTCTTACAAAAATTATTTTTCCTATTTTTTAAATTTGTTTTTGAGACAGAGTCTCACTATACAGCCCTGGCTGTCCTGGAACTCGACATGTAGACTGTCCTGGAACTCACAGAGATCTGCCTGCCTCTGCCTCCCAAGTGTGGGG
>NW_008433405.1:0-374 GCF_000622305.1 Nannospalax galili | reverse complement strand
GGAAAGGCATGAGTGTGGAGGGTTTGGGATGTGTTGGCCATGCCAGAGCTGCCCCTTGTGCTCACAGCTGATTTTCCCTTAGAAAACTGTCCTGTCCCTGAACTTGCACCAAGATCAGGTTTTTCCTGTTTCCCAGTTCCTCTTCATTGGAGCACTGTATGGATGCCCATGAGACTCCCACCCACTGAGTAGACAGAGTCCCTCCTTCTGGACATGACCATTAGTTCCACTGTAGGCCAACGCATCAGGCCCAGGCCTGCTGGCTGAATGGGAAGGAGCTGTCCTTTGTGCATTCACTAGCAGAAACAATGTACGTTCCAAGGCTATTGGGGCCCCAGAGTGGCACCAATCTTGTTTTGAGATCATTTAACACT
>NW_008433404.1:0-297 GCF_000622305.1 Nannospalax galili | reverse complement strand
TGTGTTCATGTGTGTAATTGCGTGTGTATACACATGTATTTTTATATGTGTGTGTAGGCCAGAGATTGAGGTCCTGTGTCTTCTTCAATTGTTTCTCCACCTTTATTTTTTGAAACAAGGTCTTTCACTGAAGGTAGGCTCGCCAGTTGGCTAGGCTTCCTAGTCGACAGCCACCAGCAACACCCTGTCCCTGCCTCCCAGCACTGGGATAACAAGCATGTGCCTGTTACACACATAGAGCTTTTTTTTTTCTTTTATCTTTTTTTTTTTTTTTTTTTTTTTTTTTTTTTTTTTTTT
>NW_008433403.1:0-374 GCF_000622305.1 Nannospalax galili | reverse complement strand
GCCCCAATGTGTCATCACAATGCTCAACATGCCATCACAATGCTGAATATCCTTTCACAATGCCAGAATGTGTAATCACAATGCTCTATGTGGCACCGCAATGCTCAACGTCCCCTTACAAGGCCCCAATATTTCATCACAATGCTCAATGTCCCATCACAATGCCCCATTGTGTCACCACAATGCTCCAAAGTGAAATTACAATGCTCCAGTTTGACATCACAATTCTCCAAATTGGCATCACAGTGCTCAGTGTGCCATCACAATGGCCCAATGTGTCATAACATCACTCAGCGTGCTATCACAATGTTCAATGGGCCTTCACAATGCCCCAATGTCCCATGAAAATGCTCCAATGTGTTTTCAAAATGCTC
>NW_008433402.1:0-374 GCF_000622305.1 Nannospalax galili | reverse complement strand
ATTCATCCAGTGCTGCCTCCTATCACACCTCCGCCGGGGCCTCCGATCGCACGGGTGCCTCCTGTGGCTGCTCTCTGTTCACCCAGGGCTCCAGCTGGGGCCACTCTTCTGCTAGCCCGGTGCTGTCTCCGGGTGCCACTCCTCCGTTCGCATGGGCGCCGCCTACGGCTGCTCTTCTCCTCGCTCCATGCTGTCTCAGATTGTCCCTACTTCTGCCTGGTCCCAGACCCCAGGGCTGATGAGAAGACTGTGTCAGCGGAGCCGCATTCACACACAGGAGACCGGTTAGGTGTCACAACCCTTCCAGTTTATTTAAGAAGGGTACAAGCTTATATAGGGGTAGGGGTCCAATCAAGAAGTTACGACTCAGATCT
>NW_008433401.1:0-374 GCF_000622305.1 Nannospalax galili | reverse complement strand
GTGATGTGGGTTCTGACTTATACAAAGTCCACCAGTAGCTCAGTCCTGCTCCTGTTCATGATACTATTCCTATTACCAGGAGTTTGCCCTCGAGATTGCCTGAACATAGGAAGATGTCCTTGATCCTAAATCTCCATGACTGGCTATTTATATCTGTCAGACCTCCCTAATGGATATTACTAGATTCCCATGATCTATACTAACCAAATCCCAATGCATTACAGAGTGTCCACCTACTGGAATGATCAGCCAATAGTGTAGAAGCTCTTAGTTGCTGATTCAAGAAGACTGCATAACTATAGTAATGGTGGCCATTTCAAGAATTCTGTGGCTATCCCCTACTCCATAGTCTCAGGAAGAGCAAGCTGACTATG
>NW_008433400.1:0-374 GCF_000622305.1 Nannospalax galili | reverse complement strand
TGTGTGTGTGTGTCTATTGTAGTCTTTCAGGTTCCCTTGTTTATTTATATTTTATTGTCCTCCCTCCGCTCTCTCCTCCACTCTTTCCCTCAGGGTCTCCCTATGTAGCCTAGTCTGGAACTTGCAATGCTCCTTAGCCCCTAAGTTCTGGGACTACAGACATGTGTCACCATGCCTGACTCAGAGTTTCTTAAATGGCTCCAGTGTGTCTCTTATGCTGCTCACCACCTAAGTGATAAAAGTTAATATCTCAGCTGATATCTTCATCTTGAGCCAAAGTGGTTTCGGTGTCATTAAGAATGCCTGGCAAGGTGGCAGTGCTGTTCTGAGGTGAGATGAATCAGCCAGTCTATATCCCAGGGCTTCCCTCACCT
>NW_008433399.1:0-374 GCF_000622305.1 Nannospalax galili | reverse complement strand
ATGTGTGCATTGGAGCCCTGGAATTCCATGACATGGTGCTGGTGCTGGATAACTAGGTGATGACAATGAGCCAAGGTTCTGATGCCAGACCCTTGGGTACATACTTTGACTTTGCCACTTGCTGGCTATGTGACCTTGGGTGCATTTATCACTTTTTGCTACTCAGTGTCTGCATCTATAAGACAAGAATCAAAACAACAGACCCAATGTAGAAGCTTGTCAAAAACAAATGTATCTGTGCATATGACACATTTAGAGTTGTTCTTCACACATAACTTCATATAAATTCTTTTAAAGACCTGTCTTCTTCTTCCTGTCTCTTATATGAAAGCTGATTATTTTATTACTCAAACCATCAGAATGTGAAAAAAAAA
>NW_008433398.1:0-370 GCF_000622305.1 Nannospalax galili | reverse complement strand
TCTTAATATACAAAGGGAAGTTTTTCCAGAGAAGGTCAGCATTTCCGATCTCAAGACAAGACAAAGAGGAGAACCTGAAGCCAAAGTCTAAAAGTTCTCAAATCCCACGGAGAAGGATAACTTTCAGCTGTTTATTTTTTTGCATGAAGCTGTGGTAATTTTAAAAAGGATTTTCAAAGCATTCGGTGATATCCTCGAGTGAACATTCTAACATTAAAAACCTAACATTAAAAAACCATCCAATGGTCTTGGGCTATCATTACTGATGGAGGCAGGGCTGCATCTTCTTGAAATGTTTGCATTTGCCACCGGGTCCAGTACACACACACACACACACACACACACACACACACACACACACGGTCCAGTA
>NW_008433397.1:0-374 GCF_000622305.1 Nannospalax galili | reverse complement strand
CCTCTGACCTTGCTGGTAAATTAGATAAGAGAGAAAAGGAGATGGAGGTGTGGGCAGCCTTGGCCACCCCTTTAGGGAGTGGTTGGGGCAGGTCCCATCAAATAAGGCTGCCTTCCTCTGGAGCAGGGGGCACAGTTGCCATTACCTGCACCTCCTGGTCCCCAGTTTCTCTTACTTCTGTGGTGAATTGTTGATCAGGTCTTAAAGCCTTCCATAGGCTCACCAGCACAGCGTTTGGCTGCCCGTCAATCTTGTCCCTATGCAGATCCATCCACATCTGTGCTTGGGAGACACAGAGGGGCCCTTTTGCTGAGTTCTGGCCATTTTCCCTTGTGTCTACTTGCTTTAGCACCTTTTGAACCCTGTTTACATGT
>NW_008433396.1:0-374 GCF_000622305.1 Nannospalax galili | reverse complement strand
CAGTGGGGTAGGCAGTGGGGTAGGCAGTGGGGTAGGCAGTCGGGTAGGCAGCCGGGTAGGCAGTGGGGTAGGCAGGAGAGAAGTTGGATGGAGAGGGAGGGGTAGCAATGATGATGAAAATCCCCCCAGAATAAAAAACATGTAAATAAAAATCAGTAAAGTGTACCTGGGGAGAAACCTTAGTCTCTAAAGTGTTGGCTGTATAAGCCCGAGGGCTTAAGTTTGATCCCAGGAACCCACTTGAAAAAGTCAGGCGTGGTGGCATGCACTTGAAATCCGGAGCTGCAGAGGTGGGCAAAGGTGTGTCTCTTGTAATAACTGGCCAGCCATCCTAGGCTACTCAGGGAGTTCTAGGCCAGGGAGAGAACCTGTAC
>NW_008433395.1:0-374 GCF_000622305.1 Nannospalax galili | reverse complement strand
TTACCTACATGCAGGCAATATACGCATACATATAAAATAAAAATTTTTTAAAAAGTATTGGGATGAAATTGATATGGCATAAAACATTTTAAAATGACCAGCTCAGTGGCATTTAGTATGTTTACAGTGTTGCACACCTATCACTTTTATCTAGTTCCAAAACATTTCTATAACTGGAAAATCAAACCCAGTCAGCAGGCAGTTTCTATCCTGTACTCTTTCTAGCCCCTGGTATCTCTCTCTGTCTCTCTGTCCCTATATCTGCTTCTCTGTCTCTGTCTCTGCCTGTCTCTGTTTCTGTTTCTGTTTCTCTGTCCTTTATTGCAGTGTCTTAGTTTGTTTCTTCATTGCTGTGACAAAATACTCTGACCACT
>NW_008433394.1:0-374 GCF_000622305.1 Nannospalax galili | reverse complement strand
GTTGTCCACATATGCAGGATCCCTATGTTCATACTTCTTCAAAAGTTACATGTCTTTAAGTTTGCTGACAAAGTAGGGTTTTCCAGCCACCCTTAGCTGTGGTTAACTTATCCCGTACCCTCTTCTACTCTGTCCACATTCCGCATCCCCACTTCATCATTTCAGTCCCAGTTGTCCTCCCTCTCCCTGCACATCATGTATGTTCCACTCCATCCTTTACGGATAAGACCTTTTCCCCTCATCTCTCCTGGCCCCTCTTTAGCTTCCTGAGACTCCACAGTGAAAACGTGGGGCATTGGTTCCTCACTTACTCTTGAGACACCGAATACATGGCTCCTGATTTTGATCCAATCTACTAGTGTCATTTTTTTTTT
>NW_008433393.1:0-374 GCF_000622305.1 Nannospalax galili | reverse complement strand
GATAATGGAAATATACTTTTTTGTGATGACTGAAAAAAATGTCTTGGTTATAAAAAAGAATAAAGTTAATCAGAACTGGAGCTCAGTTATACAATTACAGATTAACATTTTCATATGATTTTATGTGCTTTTTATGCCTGAAATTTTAATTAACAATGAGCTTTTTTTCTATAGTGATTTTATATGGGGCCTGTAAGATGACTCAGTGGATAAAGGTACTTACTGTTTTTATTCCTCAGACTTACACTTGATACCTTAGGGTGGTTTAATTTGCATTTTCATAATTATTAAGGATGTTGAACACTTTTTGAGACGTTTCTTATGAATTTTATTTCTTTCTTTGAGAACTCTCTGTTTAAAACTTTAGCCCATCT
>NW_008433392.1:0-374 GCF_000622305.1 Nannospalax galili | reverse complement strand
CAGTGTTGACACTAATGAATACTATGTAGTGCATTTATAAAAACAGCACAAAGCATGTTCCAATGCACAAAAATTTATTTTTATTATATATATATATAATTGTTTATTTTGTTTTGATACATGGTCTCATTATGCAGCCCTGGCTTACATGGAACTTACTATATAGAACAGGCTCACTTAGGACCCATGGGGCTCTACCTGTCTCTGCATCCTAAGTGTTGGCATTAAGGGTGTGTACCACAATTTGTTTTATCTTTAGCACACAATTGTTTTATCTTTAAAAACTTCTTGTCTCCAGCTTGGAATTATTTTCATAAATATACTTAAACTCTTTAAAGAATATATATTGATCATTCACTTCTCTGTTGCTGTGA
>NW_008433391.1:0-374 GCF_000622305.1 Nannospalax galili | reverse complement strand
TTACGCTTGAATTCAGCTTTCTATATTTTTGTTGGTTTGTTTGTTTGCTACGGGGTCTCCCTATAGCCACAGCTGTCCCGGAACTCACTTTGTAGACCAGGCTGGCTTAGATCTCTCACAGATCAGCCTTCTTCTGCCTGCTGAGTGCTGGGATTAAATGTGTGTGTCACCACGCATGTCTACCACTTTCTATTTTACAATCTGTTTTCACCTACATATTTCTTTTAATTCCACTATTATTCATTTTATTGTCCTTAAAACACCCAATAAGCACTCATTAAATGCATTCTGTAAAGCAAATGCTGTTTTCCGGCAGTGAATAGACACAGAAAACGTAGAAGATTCTCCTAGAGGAGCTTGCCATCTGCATTGGG
>NW_008433390.1:0-374 GCF_000622305.1 Nannospalax galili | reverse complement strand
ATAAAATTAAAAATAAGTATGACATATATACATACATATATAAACACATACAACACACGTGTGTGTGTGTGTCTGTTTCCTAAACCTAGCAGTTTAAAAGAAGAAACATTATCTCACACAGTTTCTGAGGGTCAGGAAGCTTCACTGGGTAGTTCTGGCCCACATGTCTTTTGAAGTTGCCGTTCGGAGGTTGCCTGGGGTAAAGACCTGCGGTATCTAAATGATTTGCTTCTAAGTTCATTCACATGGCTGTTGGCTTCTCCTTGAGCTCTTGACATCACTTCCCTCAAAGCAACTGATACATGAGAATGTGAAAGCAAGTGAGAGCTCCCTGAATAGAAGCCACAGCCTTTTTAAAAAATATATATTTTTTA
>NW_008433389.1:0-374 GCF_000622305.1 Nannospalax galili | reverse complement strand
ATTTTGGAAATATCCAGCCATTCTAATCTTACTAACTTTAACATTCCAACCTTTTATTTTTTCTTAGAGCTTTCTATTATTTCTTTCATTATATTTATAAACAGACCCATTATTTGTTGTGAGAGTCTGTCAAATAACCAACATTTAGTCCCTTATACCTATAGATGAGCAACCATTTTAAGCATATCAGTACAATATAAGCTTTGTAAACACATGGACCTTGATGAATCTGTTTATTGGCTATAAAGAGAAAATAGTGGTAAAATGGTTAACATTTTTCCTGGAATAGAAGTAATTATTACTTAAAAAATGTATACTTTTAAGCAATAATACCCATAATATAGAACATGAGTTAAGATAAGGATTAAAGAGAA
>NW_008433388.1:0-373 GCF_000622305.1 Nannospalax galili | reverse complement strand
TATATGACAAACACACACACACACACACACATATATATATATATATAAAACCATTTTATCTCTAAGTAGAGGCAATTTAATTTCTCCCCTTCCAATTAAGACATCATTATTTTTTTTCTCTTTCCTGATTATTGTAGTTAGGACTTATAGTACTATAGAAATAGCAAGGATGGGCACTTTTCATGCTCCTGATCTTAGTATAAATAGTTCCAACATTTTAAGTATAATGGTATCAATACAGTTGTCATGTATGTATTTTTTTGTGTTTTTGAGGCAGGGTCTCTCTGTAGCCCCAGCTGTCCTGGAACTTACTATGTAGACAGATGGCCTTGAACTCACAGAGATCCACCTGCCTCTGCCTCCTGAGTGCTGG
>NW_008433387.1:0-374 GCF_000622305.1 Nannospalax galili | reverse complement strand
CATGTGGGTGCTGGGAATAGAACCTGGGTCCTCTGCAAGAGCAGTCAGTGGTCTTAACCGCTGAACCATCTCTCCATCCCCTGTTCCTCCTTCTTTATAGTCTTTCTCCTCTCCACAATGGTCCTTGTTTAGTTACCTGTTTTCTAAAGGTATTCCAAGTTAAAAACACAATCCTGAAGATTTAATGTTAGGTTCCACATATGAGTGAGAACATGTGGCTGTTGTAAGAGCCAGAGACTTGGGAAGACTGGGATGAAACAGTGTATTCTCAATATGACAAGGTTGTTTTACTTATGAATTCACAGCAGCTGTGGTTCCTGCACAAGATCTGCACAGGATCAAACCAGTGAATATTCTATCATGGAGGTGGAAGG
>NW_008433386.1:0-374 GCF_000622305.1 Nannospalax galili | reverse complement strand
TTTTTTAGAGTGGATGGTAAAATATTGATTTTTTATTTTGCAATAAAAAGTTTCAATTAAGCTTAATATTCAACTGTCACAAATACAGGCAGTAGGGGATGCCATGTTCAATATATAAACTTATGTCAAAGATGCATTCACATATTATTTAGTAAATGGAAATGAACATATCTCAAAAATGAAACTGAAAACACAATGAAGCATAAACTCATGGTGCAAACTCTTCTCTGCATGGTAAGAGCAATGTATCAAAGACCAAGCAGACGTTTTCAAAGTCCAATGAATGCTGACTTACTGCTACTTACTAAATGAATTTCCTTCCAGCTGCTAGGTTTGTGGCTCCTGTTTTAACAAGCCTCTTTCCTTACCTTAAG
>NW_008433385.1:0-374 GCF_000622305.1 Nannospalax galili | reverse complement strand
TAAAAATCAGAGCAGAAATTAATGAATTAGAGACAAAGAAAACTATACAAAGAATCAACAAATCTAATAGTTGGTTCTTTGAAAAGATAAACAATATAGACAAACCCTTAGCCCAGCCCTTAACCAAAAGAAAGAAAGAGCAACTCCAAATCAACAAAATCAGAGGAAAAGGGAAACATCACAACAGACGACAAAAAGATCCAGAACATTAAAAGGGAATACTTTAAAAACATATACACCATTAAATGTGAAAACATAGAAGAAATGGATATATATTTAAAATCTTGGGAATCACCAATGCTAAACCAAGAAGAGATCAACATCTTAAACAGAGCCATAACACATAAGGAAATTGAAACAGTAATACAAAACCT
>NW_008433384.1:0-375 GCF_000622305.1 Nannospalax galili | reverse complement strand
CTGTGCTGTGCTGTGCCTCGGTATGCCTCCCTGGAAACTCAGGCTCTTTCTGTAACATCATCAGCTGCAGCTTCTGAACACTGAAATTTCCTCCATCATCAGCATTTTAAATTATCATTTGGGGTTATTGAGACTGCGACTCTTACTTTTATAGTGTTTTCTTCCTTTTTTATACCAGTTGGTAAATACGAATATCAGTTTTGTCAGTGGAAACTTCACCCTGGTTGGCTTCCCAGATCAGCTGCAGCTGGAAAGAACACTTTCCATCCATCATTTTGATTTCCCATCTCCTTACTCTGGTGGTGAATACAATAATCATTCTTGTATCTTCAATAGACCCTAAACTGAAAACACCCATGTACTTTTTCCTTACTC
>NW_008433383.1:0-374 GCF_000622305.1 Nannospalax galili | reverse complement strand
TTCCTGTACAAGATGAGCCATCTGAACATTCCTCAGCCACCTTTTATGTAAAGGTCCAAATGGTAAATCTTTGAAGCTCAGAGACTAAAACTATGGTGTTCAGTAACAACTACTCACCTCTATCAGTCTGAAAGTCACTGCTGACCACATACCAATGAAAGGGTGTGGCTATGTTCCGATAAAACTTTATTCACACCACGTTCTGATCTTGTCCTGGACAACAGTGTACTGACCCTAATTTATTGCATAGCCAGAGGCCTGAGCACAATCCACCCCCACCCGGATGGTATAAAAAAATATGAACTAGAGAAAAACAGCAAGTGTGGAAAACTCTGGTCAGTGGACTCCAATGAGAACAAAAGAGAGGAAAAAAC
>NW_008433382.1:0-374 GCF_000622305.1 Nannospalax galili | reverse complement strand
TCAGTACTAACATGCCTTAATATTTATGTTATGAAATTTGGAGTGCCAACATTTGAAGCACATGTATTTATAATTGTTAAACCTGCTTGAAAATTTGTTCCCTTTATTAGGACATAGTGGTCTTTGTCATCTCTTCTAAACTTGAAGTCTACCTCATCAGACATCATTACTGTGCCTCCTTGTTTCAGGTTCCTTCGCTTGCTTGATTCCATCCTTTGACACAGTCTGCGGATGACTTTTTAAGATTGTTCTTGTTGTCTGAAAATAATAAGCGTCATTTTTAATCCAGTCAGGTAGTCTGCATCTCTTTATTAGTTAGTTGAGGCCATTTATATTTAATATAATTATTGAGAGATGTTTATTAATTATTTTCC
>NW_008433381.1:0-374 GCF_000622305.1 Nannospalax galili | reverse complement strand
AGGCCAGCCTGGTCTACATAGCAAGTACCAGGCCAGCTGGGGCTACAGGAACACCCTGTCTCAAAAAGACAAACAAACAAACAAAACATTCTAACACAATCCAATCTAAAGATACACTACTGTTACTAGTGGTCTGGGTCTGAGCAGGTATTTCCAGGTTCATGGCCTCTATTCAAGAATGCAATGAAAGCTACCACAGGTTGAAAACTGGTGAGGAAACTATTTAAAGCAAAGTGAGAGAATAGGTCAGATACACTGTCAAAACTGACAGTAGGCTCATGACTGAAAGTACTTAAGGGCCTAGACTGTTGTTTGGGGCTTCTTTTTATGGGGTTCAAAATAAAGGGGTTTGTTTGCTAAGGGGGCGTAGTTTA
>NW_008433380.1:0-374 GCF_000622305.1 Nannospalax galili | reverse complement strand
TGGTATCATATAATATGTGGTACTTTGTGACCAGGCTCATTCAGGGAGTACATTTTCAAAGTTCATCCATACTGAGGTATATATGATCATCTAATTCCTTTTAAATGCCACACAGTGTTCCATTCTATCTGCATATTATATTTGATTTTTCCAATTATCATTTGATATATATTTAAGTTTCTCTTTTAACTTATAAACAATTATTGTATTTTCTATTTACATATGCTGAGATAAATAATGATTACAGGCATATCCATGTGAATATATGCTTTCATTATCACTGTGTATTCATCTGTGCAGAATTGCTAGATCAATCGATAACGCTATGTTTAACTTTCTGAGGAACTGTCAGCTGTTTTTCCACCCACAGTGTA
>NW_008433379.1:0-374 GCF_000622305.1 Nannospalax galili | reverse complement strand
CAGGAACTCTTGAAGTCCTGAACATAGATAAAAAGCCAGATTTGAGCATAGGGAAAGTACAAGAGCTCTGTGCAGAGCATAAATTGGTCTTCCTCTCCCCCAAATCCCAATTCACTATATCGAGATCACCAGCTTATTGTGATTTGGTAATTTATAAGAATGGCAAGTCAGATTACTAGTCAGTGTTCTCTAAGGCAACAGAATGGCTAAAATGAATATATAAAAGGAATTTATTACCTTGCCGTATATGATATGGTCCATGTAATCCAACAATGGCTGTCTCACACTGGAGAGGCCAAGTGTCTGATAACTGCTCAGTCCATGAGTTTGGATGTCTCAGCAGTCCCAATCAGGCACTGAAGGACTGGAGGATT
>NW_008433378.1:0-374 GCF_000622305.1 Nannospalax galili | reverse complement strand
GGGGCAGAATTCTACCATGCAAACCCATCATCCTACCTGGGATGACTGCCTCCAACTCCTCAGCACTTTATATGACTCTGACCAGCATTAGCACATTCTCCACACAGCCAGGGCATAGCTCATTGCCCAGGTCCCTGAAGGGTCACAAAATTCAGAATGGTTTGCTGACACTGCTTTCCCAGATGAGCCACGTAATTGGAACCCAACAGCTAGGAGAGGCTCAGGCTCTTGATTGCATGCAGTGCACCATCCTCAAAGGGGCTTGAGCAGGAGCCCATGGAGCTACCAACCTAACCTGAGTAAGTGAAGGCATCCAAGGGGAAAAGGAGATGCCTAGTTAGGTTGATGAGACTCTGTGATGCCTATTGCCACTT
>NW_008433377.1:0-374 GCF_000622305.1 Nannospalax galili | reverse complement strand
TTGACTCCAGTTCCAGGGGAATCCAGCTCCCTCTTCTAACCTCCTCAGGCATTACACAACAGAAGTGTACTTACATACATGCAGGCAGTACACTAATACACATAATTATTAAAAAATAAAATTCTTCATGATTCATCTGTTTCAGGTATGTTTAAATCTAAAGATACACGTTGAAGTAATATATAACACATTAGTTCTCAGTGAGGTTTGTGCTGATATGGGAGTGACTGCCTCTTTCTACGCACACCACTTGATGCACTTAGCAAGCAGTGCCATTTGATTTTAGAGACTGACTTCCTTTATACAGCTTGGTGATTAGAAACAGGACAAAAGACTGCTCAGTATATGAAGTGCAACTTCTTGTCAAACAATAT
>NW_008433376.1:0-374 GCF_000622305.1 Nannospalax galili | reverse complement strand
GACATAGCTTCCCTGTCATGAAGAAGTATATGTTACAGAGGAAATGTGTTGTAAATAGGGTTTGGGGGGGCTGGAGAAATGAGTCAGAGGTAAAGAGCACTGGCTGTTTTTGCAGGGACCCAGGTTCAGTCCCCACTACCCATATGACTACTAAGAACAGGCAACTTCACTTTCAAGGAATCTGACACCCTCCTCTGGCCTCTGAAGGCATTGCACACATGGATGCTCTTACATACACTCAGGCACAACTGTCATACATATAAAATTAAAATAAACAAAGAAAGACAAACAAAAGGGTATTTTATGTAGGTAAAAGTAAAAGCTTGGCTCTGGAGTAATTGTCTTCAGAATTTGTGACAGGAAGGTTATTTATT
>NW_008433375.1:0-374 GCF_000622305.1 Nannospalax galili | reverse complement strand
TACTGATGAAAATAAGGATGATTTCCTTCTCTTTTGCATTTATCTTTGTGTATGTTTCAATATTTCTTTGACATACATGTATTTTATATAACATATCTATAAATTATATTGTTGTCTTATGTGCACAAATGTATTATATACTCACAGGTTATTTATCATACAAATGGTATGAATGCATGTAGTATGAATGCAAGTAGTGTAAGAGTCTATGTGACCCACATAGGTTAACAACTGATATTGGCAAGATTTTCGTCTTTGTTAATCTGTTGAGTGGGAGTGGTTTCTTACCATAGCTACATTCCAGCCTTGTTGATGATTTTGTGTCATTTGTCTATTTGTGTAGGTCTCAAGTATTTTCTCTATTATTCTGTTAT
>NW_008433374.1:0-374 GCF_000622305.1 Nannospalax galili | reverse complement strand
TGGAACAAAGGAACATCCAAGGACTAGACTGATTCTTCAAGGGGTGTGCAATCTAGACCAGGTCTTCCAGTGTGACTAGGCATGCATGAGTGCATGTAAAGATGAGCACAGGGAGGGTTGAGATTTGCATGGAGCTCTGTGGTAGTAAACTTGTCCCGTGTTCACAAGGCCCTGGGTTCCATCTCCTGCAGTGTAAAACTTGAAAAAGATTATCAGGCAAGCCATAGAAGATCAGAGGTGAAGCATGTCCCAGTGTGTCCTTTGATGTTGGCACAGTGGGTGTACTAGGGTGGCAGCCAGAAAGGAGGAGGCCATGGGAGTGCCTGGGCCTGTTTCCAGGAGGCTTTCGTGCTGAGGATTTTTAATTTATTGTA
>NW_008433373.1:0-374 GCF_000622305.1 Nannospalax galili | reverse complement strand
CACCAGGGTCTTACTATGTAGCTAAGGCTGGCCTTAAACTCCCTATGTAGCCTAGACTGACCTCAAACATACAATCCTTCCACCTTAGCCTCTCAAGTTTTGGTATGACAGGCATGGGCCATCATGCCTGGTCTGTCATTAATTCTAATCAAGAGTCATTTGGGGGCTGGAGGGATGGCTCAGTGGTTAAGACTATGGCTGCTCTTGCAGAAGACCCAGTTTCAGTTCTCAGCACCCACATGTCAGCTAACAACCATCCATAACTCTAGTTCCAGGGGCTCCAGTGTCCTCTTCTGAACTCTGTGGGCATTGCATGACACCGGTTTACTTACATATATGCAGCAATGCACTCATACACATAAAATAATAATAAT
>NW_008433372.1:0-374 GCF_000622305.1 Nannospalax galili | reverse complement strand
AGGTGCAATGTCTCTTTATATCTCTGTTTAATGGAGCAGGTGTATCAATTGATGCATCTTTTTACATGCTTGAAAACATAGCAGGCAAGCCTTCTGGACCCTCCTGCCATTCTTCAGTGTGAACCAACAAGGCTTTCGTTGAAAGAGGTCACGTTAGGTTCATTCTATTCCTAAGGAGAGATAGATATCTTTGCTTTTTTCTCTCTCCTCTAGACGATCTGATGGTCTGGATTTCTTTTCTTGATATTTTAGTCATTGTTTTTATTTTATGTGTATGAGTGTATTACCTGCATGTGTTGAAGTGCACCTGTGTTGTGGAAAGCCCACAGAGGTCAGAAGAGGGCGTTGGATTCCCCTGGAACTGAAGTTATGGA
>NW_008433371.1:0-374 GCF_000622305.1 Nannospalax galili | reverse complement strand
TGCCGACAGATGAATCAATAAAGAAAATGAAGTATCTATTTATAACAGAATTTTATTCAGTCACTAAGAAGGATACAATTGTGTTGTTTGCAAGAAAAGGGATGTAACTATAGATAATTACCTTAGTGAATCAAGTCAGACTTGGAAACACACATATTTCTCTCACCTGTGGATCCTATCCTTCATTTGGACCGCATACAGCAATTTACACATGTGGTTTCATCTCCACTGCTCCATTCAATCCTCTGACAAAATGCAGCATACGGGACAAAGGGGTTTATTTGGCTTGAAACTCCAGGCACATTATTTCAGGGAAGTCATGACAGGAATTCAACCAACTAGTCACATCGCATCCAGAGTCAAGAGCAGAGGGA
>NW_008433370.1:0-374 GCF_000622305.1 Nannospalax galili | reverse complement strand
AAAGGACTTTCTAAATCAGACATCAGTTGCTCATGCATTAAGGTTAACAATCAACAAGTGGGATCTCATTGAACTGAAAATCTGTACAGCAAAAAAACAACCAAGGAAGTGAAGAGGAAACCCAAAGGAGTTGGAGAAAACCTTCCCCTGCACACATATTAATACACATATTATTACATATCTCACAGGGTATTAATATCCAGAATATACAAAGAACACAAAAATCAATGAAACAAGGAAATAAATGATGCACTAAAGAGATGGGTTAAGAACCTCAACCCATCTCAAATGAAGAAGTAAAAATGGCTAAGAAACACTTTAAAAAGCTCTCAACATCCTTAGTAATTAGAGAAATGTGGATAAAACAACTTTAT
>NW_008433369.1:0-373 GCF_000622305.1 Nannospalax galili | reverse complement strand
TTTATTTTATGTGTCTGCCTCTATTGCCTGCATGTAGGTAAGTGCACCCATGTAGTGCAATGCCCCCAGAGGACAGAAGAGGCTGTTGGATCCCCTGAAACTGGAGTTTCGGAGAGTTGTTAGCTGCCATGTTGGTGCTGGAATTTGAACCGGGGTCTTCTGCAAGTATAGTCAGTGTTCTTAACTGCTGAGCCATCTCTCCAGCTCCTAACCAATTTATTTTTACTCTTAAAGTCCTTTCAGGATCTGTTCATCAGGGGTCACATGGGCTTGGGAGGAGCACCTGGTACCTTTCTTTTACCAGTTCGACCTATGTGAAGACAGGCAAAGGTCCTGCTCGACCATGGTTGGCTTCACTTGGAAGCATGGAGGA
>NW_008433368.1:0-374 GCF_000622305.1 Nannospalax galili | reverse complement strand
TTTTATGCTATTATTAATGAAATATATTGATATATTTTCTTGTTCTTAGAATGTATTTGCTTTTTTCTAATCTTTCAACATTCCTGCCCTTTTGCATATTCCAGGTAGAGATATTCTTTTTAGACACATGACTTTCAAATTATTTACTTTGCAGACCATATCTTTTTCCTCTTTTCCATACCAAATTATTTGGAAAGAAGTCATTATGTGCAACCTTCTGCCTACTATGCCCCTCTTCCTTGAGAATAGATTTTCTGCCTAAAGCATTTCCATTCTTTTGCATGGAAAAATGCTTTATTCCATTTTAAATACTTTTTTAAACATTTACAAAAACTTTATTGATAATTTCATACATGCATATAAGGTGTTTTGAT
>NW_008433367.1:0-374 GCF_000622305.1 Nannospalax galili | reverse complement strand
TTTATAGTTCTAGGCATGAGTTCCCACCTTAAGTCTAATTACACAGCTGATGGCTACCGCCGAGATAAAATTGTCACTATTGCACTGTTAAGGATAGCTTGCTGGGATGGTCATAATTGTAGTTCATAGGCTTTATAGCTGAGTAGGAATATTGATTGCTTTTTCTCCCTTGGCAGCTTGTATAGTATCTTCTAATACCATGAGTGGTAGTCTTCAGGGAGGAGGCTTCCAGGTCAGTTCAAGCTGGATTCCTTTAAGTCCTATGTCAGAAGTGTGTGGTGTCTTCAGCAATAGGGTCTTACATTCAAGTTCTGGGAGGTGATCAAGAGCTATGACAGTAGCCTAAATTTTGAGGGCAGGCTCTTGGACTCCCC
>NW_008433366.1:0-374 GCF_000622305.1 Nannospalax galili | reverse complement strand
TCAAAAAAAAAAAAAAAAAAAAAAGCAAATAACTAAAAATTTTTAAAAAGAAATCATCTGAGTGTTCAGGCATACCAACCAAGAGGTCATAACAAGAGTAGGCAGAACAAGCTGGGCTAGCTTCAGTGGCGCTGGTGAGCAGGAAAGGAACGTCTGCTCAGATGAATTCAAGGAAGTCACTTGGTACAGGAAGGGACAAGGAAGAGGGTTAGTAGAGCTTCAGGGAGAAATGGAGAAATAAAGATTAACTTCAGCTGATGATGGAGGCAAATGGAAAAGATAGAAAGACAGGATGGTGTGGTGAGCAGCGCCCAGAGGAGGTAACTAGAGAAAGGTGACTTCCAGTGAGTGAATGCACCAGGGCAGGTGACTCT
>NW_008433365.1:0-374 GCF_000622305.1 Nannospalax galili | reverse complement strand
CAGAATGGTTATGTTACCAATGAGTGCGACCAAATAGGCAAGGCAGAAAGGAACTGTGAGCAAAAAATGAAAATACTCCAGACCAGGAAAACCCTTCGGGATAAGTACGATCTCTGTAGCATCACTGTTATTCCAGACAAGCAGACAAGCATGCTGAGCCTCCAGCAGCTGGGAAAATAATGACAAATGTCCTTTGTTCTTCTTCTTCAGCCTCGGTCATCTCTTCATCAGAAAAGCAATGCTATCAGGACAAGAATACACATTTTATCTTTGTTATTCCTGGAAAAAGAATCTCCTATTTATCCTGGATGAGAAACATTTTTTCAAATTACAGAAAACTAAAATCTAGAACAAAATGTGCTCCACATAAATAT
>NW_008433364.1:0-374 GCF_000622305.1 Nannospalax galili | reverse complement strand
GGGATCTCAGCCCCGACATTACACTCAGAAAACTATTGCTTTGGATCAGGTCACAGAGCAAAAGCTGACTACCTGAACAAGCCCTTCCGCCTGCCTGTGAACTGTCTTGAGAGAGAAACCATTCTCGGACTTCCTCAGGCCACTTTGTTTGGGGAACTTTGAGTTATAAAGTTTGTTTAATACCAAACATAATAAAGACATTATAGTTAAGGTTTAATTGTATCTGTGAGTATAAACATGAACTGCAAAATGTGAGTTAGAAAGGGCCAAAATGGACTGTGAGTCCCCTGAATGCATGAAACCCTCATCCCAGTGCAATGGTATTAGAAGGTGGGGACTTTGGGAGGTAACTGCATTATCAGGTGGGAGGCTTC
>NW_008433363.1:0-374 GCF_000622305.1 Nannospalax galili | reverse complement strand
GGAACTGGAGTTAAGGATGGTTTGTAGCTGCCACGTGGGTGCTGGGAATTGTACCCAGGTCCTCTGCAAGAGTAGACAGTGCTCTCAACTGCTGAGCCATCTCTCCAGCCACATTGAGTCCAATTAGTTGCCCATTTACTCTTGGATGTGGTGCTGTTCACTGTGGCATGCTTCACCTACAAGGGGGCACACCCTGAAAAACAAGACTCTCCCTCTTCCAGGGGCTATTAATTGCCAAGAGCTCCTCAGAAAAGTGTCAGACCTTGTGATTAACTTCCCCTCCATTCTGGGATTATCTGACTTAAAGCTTGCACAGATCTTATGCATGCTGTTACTACCACTGTGAGTTTATAGGTGCACCTAACTTGTATCAA
>NW_008433362.1:0-374 GCF_000622305.1 Nannospalax galili | reverse complement strand
TGGAACTGGAGTTAAGGACTGTTTGTAGCTGCCATGTGCATGCTGGAAATAAAACCCAGATCCTCTGCAAAAGCAGTCAGTTTCCTTAACTACTGAGTCTAGTTTTGTTTCTTAATCTATTCAACTAGCTTTGTCTTTTGACTGGAGAGGTGAGGTCATTTAATATTTAAAGTTATTACCGAAAGATCTGTATAGATTACTGTCATTTTACTTTCTGTTTTTGTTCTTAATCTTATTTTGTACCTCTGTTATTATACCTTCATTTGTTTTCTTTCTGTTACTTCTTGAACATGGTCATTCCTTTCTCAAGTCCTTTGTAGTGTCTCAAGTGTTCTTTGTATGGCTGGTTTGATGGACATGGATTCTTTTTTTTT
>NW_008433361.1:0-367 GCF_000622305.1 Nannospalax galili | reverse complement strand
CACACTTGGAGTGATTTTCTTATTTTCTTTCTCGTATCTCACCTAAACAGAGTTGACATTACTTATTACAAATTACAGTTTTGACAGACTCTGGGGATCACACTCAGATTATTAAATTTGCACATCAACAATTTTACCTACTGAGACATCTAACTGGCCCCACTACTGGGCACATGTAGTAGTTATAAGCAAAAGTAGCTAGGAAATAAAATTTGTAGAAACAACCCTAATACTTTGAAAATGTATTCATCCTCAGGACTCTCAAACTGACCATGGAGATATAGTTACATTAGAAACACTGCATTGTGGTTGTTTCTTTATATGTGTGTATCTGTGTGTGTGTGTGTGTGTGTGTGTGTGTGTGTGT
>NW_008433360.1:0-374 GCF_000622305.1 Nannospalax galili | reverse complement strand
GGGCAGGCTTTGAGAGTTCTTAAGCCTTGACAGATTTCCAGGTGCTCTCTGCTTCCTATGCCTGCTTAAAGATGTGAGTGCTCTGCTCTCTGCTCTGGTCACTTCCTGCAGCCATGCTTCCCTGCCATGATGGATTCTAATCCCTCTAGAACCACAAGCTCAAATAAACTCTTCCTTCTATAAGTTCCCTTGGTCCTGGTGTTTATCATAGCAATTGAAAAGCAACTAATGCAAACAGTGGCCAAAAGCAACTTGGGGAGGAAAAGGTTTATTTGGCTTACAGGTTACAGTCCATTGTCTAGGGAAGCCAAGGCAGGAACCTGGAGGCAGGAACTAAAGCAGAGACCAGCTGCTTACTGGCTTCCTTTCCAGAC
>NW_008433359.1:0-374 GCF_000622305.1 Nannospalax galili | reverse complement strand
CCTCTGCCTCCCAAGTGCTGGGATTAAAGGTGTGCACCACCAAGCCCAGCAATGGGCAATGGCTTGGATGTTAAATGTCTTCCAAAATCCCTGTGTTGAAGACTTGGTCCACTGCTGGTGGGGCTGCTGGGAAGTGGTAGAACCTTTGAGATGTGGGGCCTAGTAAGAGAAAGTTAGGTCCTTGGGGGGGGGGTGTCCTGAGGGGCTATGGGGACCCTGGCCTCTTCCTCTCTGCTTTGGACATGAGGTAAACTGTATGACGTGCTCTGACCACCATGGTACACCAACTTACAACAGGTCCAAAGCAATGGGACCAAGGGACCAAGCACTGAAACCATGAGCCAAAACTATTCTGTGTGGCCAGGCATGGTGGT
>NW_008433358.1:0-374 GCF_000622305.1 Nannospalax galili | reverse complement strand
CACGCATGCGTCTGAGCACAGGAGTGCAGATGCCCATGGAAACCTGAGGCATCAGATTCCCTGGAGCTGGGGTTACAGGTAGTTTTGAGCCATCTGATATGGGTGCTGGGAACTGAACTTGGGTCCTCTGCAAGGGCAGTACAGGCTCAAAACCACCAAACCATCTGGCCTAGGTAGGTTTCCATTGCTGCGATAAACACCATGACCAAAAAACAACTTGGGTACGAAAGGGTTTGTTTCAACTTATGACTCCCAGATCACAGTCCATCACTGAGGAAATCAGGGCAGTAACTCAAGGCAGGAACTGAAGCAGAGACCATGGAGGAATGCTGTGTACAGGATTGTAGGTTAAAACAAACAAACAAACAAACAAA
>NW_008433357.1:0-374 GCF_000622305.1 Nannospalax galili | reverse complement strand
GATACATTCTCCTGATAAAACAGGGGCCAGAGTGATGGCTCAGTGTAAGAGGTTTGCTGGTCTTACAGAGGATTCAATTTCCATTCCCAGCATCCACATAGGTCTGCTCACAATAGAAATCAAGATCACATGGGTTAAATATATTGGCATATTGTGCCATAAAAGTACAGAGACCTGAATATTAGTAATCTTTACAGAGAAAGAAAGTTTCAACTTAAGGGACAAGTAATGAATGCAAAAAAATAGTGTTTCAGTGTGTAAAATTTTAATTTATCCACTAAATGGTAAGATGATGCCACACTACAAATTCATACATCATATTTGACAGAATTACAGTCAACATGTAGTCTGTAACAAGAGAGTATGAAGTAGAA
>NW_008433356.1:0-374 GCF_000622305.1 Nannospalax galili | reverse complement strand
CTTGCAGAAGACCTGGGTTCAATTCCCAGCACCCACATGGTGACTAACAACTGTCCTAACACCAGTTCCAGGGGATCCGATGCCCTCTTCCGACTTCCTCAGGCATTGCAGGACAAAAGTGTGCTTACACACCTGCAGTCAATATACTCATATACATAAAATAAAAATAATAAAATACTTTAAAAAAATCTAGATTCCACATAAAAGAGAAACATTTTTGTTTCTTTATTTTTTTTAAATTTATTTTTATGTGTGAATGTTATGCTTGCATGTATGTAAGTGCACCCATGTCATGCAATACTTGGGGAGGAGAGAAGAAAGCCTCAGATCCCCTGAAGCTGGAGTTATGAACAGTTATTAGCCACCACGTGGGT
>NW_008433355.1:0-374 GCF_000622305.1 Nannospalax galili | reverse complement strand
AATATATATATATAATGTATATTCATTCTACTGGTAAAAAAACTATATCTATCTATCTATCTATATCTATATATCTATCTATCTATCTATATATATATAGATTTATTTGATTAGCTTAGAAGATAGAGTCCAAGAAGTCCAACAATGGCTGCACCACACTAGAGAGGCTGAGAATCCAGTAGTCGCTCAGTCCAGGAGGCTGGATGTCTCAGCAGTCCCAATCTGGGGCTGAAGGCCTGATGGATTCCAAGAGATTTGCTAGTCTTCAGTTTACATCGGAATCCGAAGAATCTGAAGAAATTGGTCACAGCAGCAAAATGAACTCGCCAGTGAGAAGAAGGCAAGGGACAAAGAAACAGGAACTCCCTTCTGCC
>NW_008433354.1:0-374 GCF_000622305.1 Nannospalax galili | reverse complement strand
ATGAGCGTACTCACCAGGTGGGGCTGCTGGGCCTGCCTCTCTCAACATAGGACCAAGGCCTCACCTCAGGAGACCCACCTGTACTCCACTTCAATTGGATAACTTTGCGGGACATGGGAGGCTAGTAAGCACCCAAAAGAGTCTCAGTACTAGGAAATATACTCAGCCCTTTATGAGAATTCTCTCACTTGACCTTCTCATAGTAATCTTAGAAAGTGGAACCTATTTTTTTCCCTCTCATAAGTGGGACCCAGAGAGGTTAAGTGACTTGCAGTGATGACAGAAGGCTGTGGTCAGTAGCTTGGTACTACCTGTGAATGAACTGAAGGGCTACCTGGCCAGCTGGAAGCCCTTCTGGACCTACCCAGGAGCTG
>NW_008433353.1:0-369 GCF_000622305.1 Nannospalax galili | reverse complement strand
TTTTTGACTTCTACAAAACATCTACTTGGGATTTATTGTTCAAAGTAGACAGAATTGGCATTCAGACACTATTCAAACTCTTTAATCATTACTCTTAAAATTTTACTCATATATATGTTGTATATATTTTGGTTAGATACAATTCGTAGTTTGAATGATAACGTCTCCCATAGACTTTAAGTATTTGAACACTTGGTCAATTCATGGTGTTTGGGGGAAGGTCACAGAACATTTTAGGAGGTGAGCTATCATCTATGCCAGAAGAAGCACTTCCCTGGGGGAGGTGGAGGAGGGCTTGGAGAGTTTATAGCCTTGTCCTACTTCAAGTCTCTCTCTCTCTCTCTCTCTCTCTCTCTCTCTCTCTCTCTC
>NW_008433352.1:0-373 GCF_000622305.1 Nannospalax galili | reverse complement strand
GAAGCCCTCTTCTGACTTTCACAGCATTGCATGACACGGGTGCACTCACATACATGCAGGCAGTACACTACACATAAAATGAAAATAATATTTTTAAAAAAGAAGTAAATATTCTAGTCTGAAATTTTAACTGCAAGAACTTTGTATTTGCCCCAGCACAGCATGCTTCCCTTTCTTCATATTCTCTGAGAAATTGAAATTCATGTTTCCTCTCAAATTATGTGCCTTATTTTTCATGTTTTCTTTATGTCCAAAGTAGCCCTTTTAAAACAATGATCACCGTACTATGTGCATTTGAGGCCGGGGTAGGGAAGCCAGAACATAACTGTCCTAGTTTGTTTCTCCATTGCTGTGACAAAACACTCTGACCACT
>NW_008433351.1:0-374 GCF_000622305.1 Nannospalax galili | reverse complement strand
GTGTTATACTCCATAGAGAAAAGACTTCATGCCCAAAGCGTGCAATTTAAATGGAATAAGCAATGAGATTTATTATCCTAATGTTGGAAATTCAATCTAATAATACAAAAACAATAAGAAAATAAATAACAATAAAGGAGAACCTGGATTACAGGTGGGCAGCCCACCTCTGCTCTACAGGTGGTACAGGCTGGAACATAGTAGGTCATCCTCAGTTCTAACAAGTTAAACTCAGGTAAAGGTGAAATGTGGCCTGCTTTTCCTAAGTTGCCAATAGCAGGTAGAAATCCCTGTCCAGGAGCTGGCGTATCTACAGCCACATTTGGAGGTGGCTCTGTATGGGCTGGTGTGGGCAGATCCTCCTCTAATGCAGC
>NW_008433350.1:0-374 GCF_000622305.1 Nannospalax galili | reverse complement strand
GTACAGCAGCAGTTTGGAAGCCTACTTACATTTCATCACTTGAGGAGTTTTCGAAAACTTCCTACATTGTGTGAACAAATCTCAGATAGGTAGATGACCACATCCCACAAAGATTCTGATTTACTTAGTTCCTGGTAGTTAGAATAATGTCAGGTTGAGAACTACTGAGCAGAATGGTGAACCCAGCTACACACAAAAAAGCTATTGACATGTCCCAACTCTTATCACTAAAACCTTTAAATTTCAGAGTGGGGAATCTCAAGGAAAGGAGTTAAAGGAGTAACTCCCTACGCTGTGCCCTCCTTCCTGGTAACCCTGGGAGCTATCATGGCAGATTATGGGCTGTGCCCTCAGATCTGCCCACAAGGGGATAC
>NW_008433349.1:0-373 GCF_000622305.1 Nannospalax galili | reverse complement strand
TCAGTATTCCTTTGGATAGAATTGGGGTCTGCTGTTCATTGTTCCAGTAGTCTTTGTATATTTTTATGCTGAATTTATTCCTGTGCCATCAGTCTCTGCTTCTTCGGTTTCTTCTGGGACCCTTTGCTTCTGTGCAGCTCCCTTCCTCTGTTTTCCTTTTCAGTGAGGGTCAGCTTGGTGCGGGGCAGGGCGCTGTGTAAATCAACGTGACCTTGAGCTCTCTAAATTTGATTCTATATCTTGGGTACTTTGTTCACCTGTTCCATGATCAGAGAATTTACGTCTAAACCCTTAGGGTGAACCTTTCTATGTCCATTTTTAAGCCTGTTCAGCAAAAACTCCCATGGGTGGGGGCACTGACACTGTGTCTAGC
>NW_008433348.1:0-374 GCF_000622305.1 Nannospalax galili | reverse complement strand
GTCTACCATCTTTCAATGCACAGCCACACAAGGACAAGCATTCCCATGTCAACAGAGGAAATCACAGGCATCGCTGTTCCTCCTAGGAGAATTGAAGACTAGGAAAGTCTGAACAAAGTCAGGCAAATAACTATCAGAAATGAAGAAAAACAGGTATAAAGAAACAAGTGAGAATTGCATGTTGAAACAGTAAGGGGTTGAAGAAAGCATTACATGAAGTTGAAAAGATACAGAACTGACTCTGCAACCCACATTGTGAGGATAATCTTCTTGCCAGCCCTACAACTACACCTATATACTACCACACTGTCTGTGTTTCCTGACCTCTGTAAGGACACTCCATACATAGATACTGATGGGAAAGGGGCTCCAAG
>NW_008433347.1:0-374 GCF_000622305.1 Nannospalax galili | reverse complement strand
AAATGCTGCATCATTCCTGGGTAGTGGTCAAGAGACAAAAATGGACTTGAAAGTTAGCAAGGTTTTCTACGGCTTGACTATCCTCTACCTAAACTTGGAGGGCAAATTTAATCCCTATTGTGAGGTACCAAGAGGTGGTAACAACTGACTGCAAAGAAGTGGTTGGGTCTTTACGTCCCTATCCTCAGGAATAGATGACTTCCCTCATAACTTAATGGGTCAATGGGTTAATGGATTAATGAGTTATTTCTGTAAGGGGTAGCTTTATTTTGAAAGCAAGCTTTCTCTGCTATACTTACCCCATCCATTATGCCATGACCCAACAGAAAAGCCCTCCCCAGGTGTCACACATATGCCAGTACAGTGCTTTTGGA
>NW_008433346.1:0-374 GCF_000622305.1 Nannospalax galili | reverse complement strand
CCCCCCAGTATGTCCTCTTCCAACTTCATATCTTTCCTTAAAACTTTTTTGCTGTTCTAACCCACTGAGTCCAGTTACTGCTATCCTGTGTTTATGACTGGGGCTGTCTACTAGAGCATGGGCAACCTACCAGTGGCCATACCCACAAAGAAAAATGACTATTCCTCCTTAGGCAGCCATCAGCTGGCAGTAGCTCCACAGCCAGGGGTGGGGCCTTATCCCTTCCCCCATCCCTGCTGGAAGTTTGACTGGCTTGATCTGTACAGGTCTTGTGCAGGCTACCATAGTTGCTGTGCGTTCAATAGTGCAGTGGCCCTATCACATCCAGAAGACAGCATGTCACAGTACTCTCTTCCCTGTTCTGGCTCTTGCTT
>NW_008433345.1:0-374 GCF_000622305.1 Nannospalax galili | reverse complement strand
GATTATCACTACCAGGGAAACCAAAGTGAGGGAAATGATCTCATCCTTGGTCCTGAGTTGGAAGACCCCCAGTATCCAGACCAAGGGGGAGCAGAACCACCTGATCCATCAGTGAAAGAAGCCTGCATGTTGCTGAATGAAATGTCCCATGTAATTAGGCTGATAGTGTCAGAATTATCCTGTGCTGTCCAGTTGTAATAGTACATAGAACAAATTAGAAGTCCACATTTGAGAATGAATGTAGAAATTGTTCCTTATGGGGCTGGGGGAGATGGTTCCTAAAGTGCTTGCTTTGTAGGCATAGGACCTAAAGTCCATCCCTAGAAGTCATGTTTAAACAAAGCTGCAGTCAGTAGCTCACAAGTGTGATCCCA
>NW_008433344.1:0-373 GCF_000622305.1 Nannospalax galili | reverse complement strand
CATGCAGGCAATGCACTCATACACATAAAATAAAAATAAATATTTTTTAAATGAGCATCTAGTTTACTGGCTCTCCTTTGACTGTAGGCTAGAATGGCAGGTCCCCCCACAGGCATGCAGGCTGTTGCCTTCCTGGCTATTGTCTTGTATATGGCCAACCTTCCCTAAACACACGGGCAGTTGGGTTTGCAAAGCCTGGCGTGGAGGGGCTCCAGGGCCTTGTGTCCTCATCCTGGCCCTATGCTAACGCCTATGACTGTTGTTTGAATGTGAGATGTCCTCAGAGGCTCCTGTGTTTGAACACGTGGTCCCCAGCTGGTGGTGCTCTTTGGGAAGATGGTAGAATTTTCAGGAAGCGGAGCCTTGCTGGAGG
>NW_008433343.1:0-374 GCF_000622305.1 Nannospalax galili | reverse complement strand
CTGGCCTCAATATCACAGAGATCTGCCTGTCCCAGCTTCCTGTGAGCTGGGATTAAAGGTGTGCACCATCACATCTGGCAACTCCTGAGCTCTTTTGAGGACCTAAGCTCAAAATTACATCAGTTCCAAGCTTGTCTCCCCAGAGAACTTCCTCTGTTCCCTCCTATATAAGAAGCATACCAGGACCCTCTGGCTTTTTGCTCATTCCCACCACATTTGACACACAGGTTGGTCACGTGACGTTTCACCTGCTCTGACCATGATTATTTGCTGTTTTGTTCTCAGCCTACAGTAACCGCTTAGTACAATCCTATCACTAGGGGGATGGAATCAGCTAAGTATTGTTTCCTGGAACAACCTTCAAGTAATCCTGT
>NW_008433342.1:0-374 GCF_000622305.1 Nannospalax galili | reverse complement strand
GTTACAAGTGGTTGTGAGCTACCAGACATGAGCGGTGGGAATTGAACTCAGGTCCCCTGCCAGAGCAGCAAGTTGTCTTAACTGGGCTGAGCCTCTCTCCAGCCTCAGTAGTGGGGTTTCTTTCGTGGTCTGTTTCTGCCCCCCTCCTCTGACTCAGATGGAGTCTGCACTGGCTGTGCCTTCTAAACTGAACGCTCGTCCTCGTTTTGACTATAAAGGCCAATTCTCCTCTCAGCCCCTCAGTGCCCCAGTCAGCCCTTCACACTGCAGAGGATTCCTGTGGCAGTCTTGCGGCCTTGGGAGTGCCTCAGTAGCACTGCTTCGCATTAGCTGTTTCTGCCCCTGTGTGCTCCTCTTAGATCTGTAAGAAGCAG
>NW_008433341.1:0-373 GCF_000622305.1 Nannospalax galili | reverse complement strand
TGCACAAGAACTCCTCCAGACCCCACCTGGTTATCACAGCAACTCTGACCACCTTCTTGTGCAGAACTGCTAAGTTGCCACTTATGTTGGGTCAATTCTGGGCATAGAAGTCCAGTCCGGGAGAACTAGCATGGCTGCCAGATCCGTGGCTTCTCTTAAGGACTGAGTGAGTACTGCAGCCACATCCCCTGACGGCCTAGAACCCACATCTAGGAGGCCCTGAAATGCCAGGCTGTGGAGAGGGGAGGAGAGGGAGGGAAACACTTTGCTAGACAACGCAGGAATGTAGGAAACACTTACACCCTAGGACGAGATGCATCCATCTTAAATGAAACTGTGGTTTCAGTTTAAAATGAAAGTATATAACGTGATC
>NW_008433340.1:0-373 GCF_000622305.1 Nannospalax galili | reverse complement strand
TGTCACCTGCCCTCTCTGATGTGCACATGGTCTTGTCAACTGCCACCTCTGACGTGCACATAGTCTTGTCACATGCCCCCTCTGAAGTGCAGATAGTCTTGTCACCTGCCCTCTCTGACGTGCACATGGTCACGTCCTGCTCACTTTGACTTGCACTTGGTCGTGTCACCTGCCTTCTCTGACGTGCAGATGGTAGTGTTTTCTGCCCCTCTGACGTGCAGATGTTCGTGTCCCCTTCCCACCTCTGACTTGCAGACGCTCGTGTCACATACCGCCTCTGACATGCAGATGGTCGTGTCACTTGCCCCCTCTGATGTGCAAATGGCCGTGTCACCTGCCCTCTCTGATATGCACATGGTCATGTCACCTGCCC
>NW_008433339.1:0-373 GCF_000622305.1 Nannospalax galili | reverse complement strand
ACGTTTTCCTAAATAACAATCTTAATCACCTGGTCTTTGAAAGATGTGGAGCCCTTCTGTGTATGTGATCACAGACGATTGGGGAAAAGTGCTAGCTTGTATGTTTTGAATTACATCCAAGACCAATCCCATGTATTAGGGGAAGGTTTACACTTTCTTCACATAAAAATAACACAGTAAATGTCTTTAAATTTCTGACTTTTTAAAGTGCCAGATGAAGAGACTTATTCACTAGGCCTAAGAATGAGTAAATTACCATTCTTAAGTGTTTTTCAAGACTTTGGAGGTCTGTAACTGTAAGTGTGTTAAAAGATCACATGTGGGGCCAGGCATGGTGGTGCACACCTTTAACCCCAGCACTCAGGAGGCAGAG
>NW_008433338.1:0-373 GCF_000622305.1 Nannospalax galili | reverse complement strand
GCCTGGTCCTGCCCTCACCTCCTTCTGCTTCCCTGGGCCTGCACAACCCGCTGGCCTCTCTCCTGGGTAAATCCATCTCGGCCTTGACTCCTGCAGCCGCATTCACCCTCCCATCTCCCCCTAGCCTGGGGACTGTCCCATTCCTTGTCTTGGAACCGCAGACAGCAGGGGAACCACTACTGCTTCCTGATCATTTGCATCCAGACCAAACCAGTTCCTCCCTACAGTCCCCAGGAGCTCTTGGGGCCTCTTTCTGCCCCCATCTCACTTTGCATCACAGGATGACAGGCCAGCAGCTGCCAGAGACCAGCATCTTTCCTGAGCCCTGCTCCCAGGCCAGCCCAACCCCCAAATTCCTGAGGACAACATCTTT
>NW_008433337.1:0-373 GCF_000622305.1 Nannospalax galili | reverse complement strand
TTATTTTTCTTGGTAAATATCCTGTCTTGTACAGTTTTTATTATTGGGCAATATTTTAATTTTTATTCCTCTTCATACATTTTTATATTTTTAATGCAGTTTTCATTATTGTGCAATGATTTAGTTTTTGCCTTTTCTTAAAGGCCACTTTTTCCTCCTCTTTTTCTTTCTGTTATGCTTAGGAATATCATGACTTATTGGTTAAAGAAATCCCTTTAGTTTTTATTTTTCGTCTTTTAAAAATTACCTAGTATTGACTACTATCCTCAGGCCTCTATGGGGTAAGTCTATAGCACAGCTCTCCTCGCCGGGACTCCCTAACCCACATTCACTCTTCCATCCCTCCCGCCGTTCTATACTCCTAGTTTGGGCC
>NW_008433336.1:0-373 GCF_000622305.1 Nannospalax galili | reverse complement strand
CTTGACCTACCCTGTGGGGTAGTGTGTGGGGTCTACTTTGATCCTAGACCTGAATTGAGCATGGCCTGGGGTCGACCCTCTGGTTAGTGAAGCTTCCCTGTGGATATAATGTGTGGGCCACTAGTTGTAAATGAGGTCTGCCTTTGGATAGGTGTGTGATCAGTGCCCTGGGTACTAGACTGCCCTGATGTCAGCATCCGGATGTATGCTGGGCACTTCGGATGAAATGAGAGACAGCATGTGGTTTGCCTCCTGAATACTAGAACTGTAACTGCGAGGTCCCCAGTGTTTGGGACTACAAAATGGCAGTAGTCAGGAAGGTCTCCAGGAACTAGTTATGGCCTCTGTAGAGCTTGGTGACCCCTTGTGTGCT
>NW_008433335.1:0-373 GCF_000622305.1 Nannospalax galili | reverse complement strand
CCGTATCCTGGGTATGGATCCTGCTGGGTGTCTGGCAGGGCTCCCTCCCATTCGCTCTTGATTGATTCTCCTTTGTGGTGCAGAAGCTCTTTAGTTTAGTACAGCCCCCATTTATCAGTTGTTACTAGTGTTTCTGGAGCTATTGGAGTCTTTTTACAGAAAGGCCCTACATATGCCTGCTCTCCATGTGTTCCTGTTTTCCGTGAGTGATTTCAGAGTTCCAGATCTTACGTTAGGGTTGTTGATACACTTTAAGCTGAGTTTTGTACCAGTGTCTCCTTAAAAGAAAAGACTCAAAGCGATGCCACATCCTGTGCCCCTCGTCCCCTGCAGACCTGTGTTATGCTCTGCTGTCTGTGACCTTCTTCCTACC
>NW_008433334.1:0-373 GCF_000622305.1 Nannospalax galili | reverse complement strand
TAAAGCATATAAGCAAGCATTCTTTTCCCATGGGTTCACTACATAGAGAGGAAGAAAACAAATTCATACCTGAGATATCTTCTGGCATGTTCATTTTTATGACCAACCATGAGATAATAACATCCCACTGCAAACCAAGATACCTAAAAGTACAATATTTACTATAACCAAAGATTTGCATCTTAAACTAGAATATCTAACAAGCTAGGCTAAATAGGGGGTAGATCAGATGCTCCCATCATTTACTCTCTGAGATCATGTATTTACTGAGTCCTAGATGAGACCAGATATTCTATGGTTTTCTCAAGGTGGCTTCCACAGAAGACAAGGTTCCTAAGCACACCTGACTAAGCCATGGTTTGACTGTGGCTCT
>NW_008433333.1:0-373 GCF_000622305.1 Nannospalax galili | reverse complement strand
GGGGGTAGGGAAGTGGGCCTTCAAATGGATGAAAGGCAGAGCTTGATTTTTATCTTAAAACCACTTCCTATGTTAGTTTTACTGTTCCCATTTTAAAGATGAGGCTCAGAGAGGCAGAACTACCTGCTGGAATGCAGGGCTTTGCTTATACTAGGCTGGGATGTTTGTGTCCAGGAATCTTTTTGGAAGGTTCTAGCTATTCCTTGCACCCAACAGGAGACTCAGGGGACCAACCTAAATCTAAATGAAGATTCCTGGATCACCTCTCCCTTTCCTACCAAATTTGGGACCATCCCCCTTCTCCCTCTCAGGGCCTTCTAGTGGATTCCAAGTCCCTGGTAGAAATGCCACCACGGGTTCTGCAGTGAACTCT
>NW_008433332.1:0-373 GCF_000622305.1 Nannospalax galili | reverse complement strand
TTTCCTCTGAGTTGACCCTCCTCTTTGTAGATTGGACACTGGTTCAAGTCTATCTCATGGGTGTTGCAATATTGGGGGTCCTCAGGGATTGGAGGTGAGGTGACAGCATCAGTTGGATGACATGAAGACACCGGAGACCAGGTTCTGAAGTTTATTAGGAGGTGCAGCAGGCTTTATAGGGAATAGGTACCAATCACCAGTCTCCACGAGTGCCACTGTAGCCAATCACCTTAAAGGTGAGGCCAACCTTCACTGAAACTGCACTATGAGGGACTGAGCAAGCTTTGTACAACAAGAACAAAGAAATGGGGATTTCACTGGATGGGGCAACATGGGGCAAGGGTCAGGCCACCTTGGAGTGTGCTCACAAGGC
>NW_008433331.1:0-373 GCF_000622305.1 Nannospalax galili | reverse complement strand
AGGGGTTCTGAACAGTGTAAGAGGAGAAAGCCAGCCAGCAAGCAAGGATCCATGCATTTAATCTCTCTGCTCTTGACTATGGATACTTTAAGTTCCTCCTGCAACTTCCCATCAGTAATGGACTGTAACTTGGAATTATAAGCGAAATAAACTCTTTCTTTCCCTGTGTTGCTTTTTGTCACAGTATTTGTCACAGCAGCAGAATGAAACTAGAACACACACACATAGTGCTATCTCCATATGTCTTTGTTTTTCAATGTGTTCAGTGGTTGATAAAGAGCCTATTTCTTAGTTATGTCACCAAATATTGACAGAGCATTCCTAAATAATAACAGCATAGAAATGCTAATAGTTCACATTTATATAACTTGAT
>NW_008433330.1:0-373 GCF_000622305.1 Nannospalax galili | reverse complement strand
GGCCCTTAAGGGCTGCTTTGGGGGATCCATCCCCACTCGAGAAGGGGGGATGGGGGATGGGGATGTCCTCCCTCCACATGAGGAAGAGAAAGACTGGGCTCTGCTTGATGAGGGGAGGAGACAGGCTGGGTCACGAGAGGATCAGCTAGAGGCTGCGACAGCCAACTTTCAAGCCCAGCTGTCCCTGGAGGCAGAGGGGAGTAAGCAGAGAAGGCAGGCCACCCAAAAGGAGCTCTCCCCGGCACCTTCGGTGCTTCAGTTGCCAAAGTATGCTGAAGTATTTGCGGCGGGGCACCCTGGCCCTCCCAATCTCCGTCCCAAGCCTTCCCTGTTAATTTGGTCCCAGGACCAGGGAGGCCCAGGGACTGGTACC
>NW_008433329.1:0-373 GCF_000622305.1 Nannospalax galili | reverse complement strand
ATAAAAATTTTACCTGTTGCTTTCAATTAAGTGGTGTTGGTGATTTTCATTCAGAATCTGGCCTATAACAGTGGGCACTCCACATTTACATCGGTGTCATAAACCCCACACTCAAATAAAGATCCTGTGATGTCCCAACAGCCACACAGAATGGTGAGAGAGGTGCCTCTTTGTGTTCTCTGCTTATATATCCTTTGCTCCTACCCCACACACAGCTAAGGCCAATTGATTGGATGGGAGGGGTAACTGACTCCCCCCCTTGACTCCTTGATGGGTGTGGAATGGAGGTGTGACTATACCTTGCCAGCACAGTGGTCAGAGAATATTTCCAGTTAATACTCCACTCCTCATCCAGCTCTTACATTCTTTCCAC
>NW_008433328.1:0-373 GCF_000622305.1 Nannospalax galili | reverse complement strand
ATTGTCTGTATTGATCAATTGAGATCATCTGTCGCAAAAGAAGCTTTTCTGAAGTGTGGTGACTGGTATATCTGTATATCAGGATTTGGCGCTAAGATTCACAAATGAGAGAGAACATACGACACCTGTTTTTCTGAGTCTCTGTTACTTCACTTAGAAGAACAGTTTCTGACTCCATCCGTATTCCTGCAAGTTTTCTGATTTCATTTTGCCTTAGCTGCTGAGCAGAACTCCATTGTGTAAATGTACTACACTTCATCATCCAGTTTTTAAAGAGTTAACCACATTGCTTTTCATAGTGTTTGTATGAGATCGCAATATCACCAGAAATGAATGAGTGTGTTCCCCTTTTCCCATATCCTCACCAGCATGT
>NW_008433327.1:0-373 GCF_000622305.1 Nannospalax galili | reverse complement strand
AAAAAAAAACAAAAACCGACAACATAAAACTAAGCATTTACATGATGAAGTGGGTAAGAAGCTCCAGCCCCACTTAAGGAAACTGTGGCAACCGATGGCTGCTGGGAGGGGCAGAGACAGTCTCTTTTAAGGACGTGATCCTTGGTAGGTTAACCAGGCTCCAGTGGATGGATTCAAACGGAAGGACATTTGGGGACACAGATTAGACTCTATAGGCGTTAGTATATATACTTAATAGAGTACATTAAATTGGGGGGACAATAAGGGGAGCTGTGGATAGGGCAGGGGATCAAAACACCATCACATTATATTGAATGAAAACTGCAAACATTCAGTTGAAAAAAGTTCTTAAGAATTAATGTCTTAATGCCAG
>NW_008433326.1:0-373 GCF_000622305.1 Nannospalax galili | reverse complement strand
CAGAGAACAAACTGAAATGTCTAGGAGCTGGGAAGATAGCTCAGTGGGTAAAGTGCCTTCTGTGAAAGCATGAGCACCCATGTAAAAATCAGGCGTGGCAACATGTGCCTGTAATCCCAGCACTGGGTGGGTGGGGGAGGCAAACACAGGTCGATACCTAGCAGGCTTGCTGGCTAGTTAGTCTAGCAGAATCTACAAGTTCTATGTTAAATGAAAGACCTGACTCAAAAAAATAAAATAAAATAGAAGGCCAGGCATGGTAGCACATGCCTTTAATCCCAGAATTCTGGAGGCAGGGGCAAGCAGATCTCTGAGATCGAGACCAGCCTAGTCTACATAGCAAATTCCAGGCCAGCTGGGGCTACAGGGAGAC
>NW_008433325.1:0-373 GCF_000622305.1 Nannospalax galili | reverse complement strand
CAAATCATCTACACTTTCCTGATTGTCAGATTGTCAAATAACTACATGCAAAGAAAAAACTTGCATATATTGTCATTTTCCCAGTTGCATTCCTTTGTTATTTTTGAAGGGACAATGAAAAGCATTCTGGCTCTAAGGCAAAATAGCCTTTAAAATATCAACTTTAAATTTAAGGAAAAATTCAAATGTTTACTTTTTCTGCATAGCTCTTCAAAGTTTGCCATGGAAGCAAACATATCAGTGTTTTGACACTGTTAGAATACTGGGTGGAGAGGATTCCACTCTCTCCCTGCGGACTTAGGGTTTGGGTTGTATTGGCTATTCTGTACTTTTGGATAATGAACAGAACGTTTGGTGGCACTAAGCTCCCCAT
>NW_008433324.1:0-373 GCF_000622305.1 Nannospalax galili | reverse complement strand
TCCCTTGGAACTGGAATTATGGATGGTTGTTAGCTGCCATGTGGGTGCTGGCAATTGAACCCGGGTTCTCTGCAAGAGCTGCCAGTGCTTTTAACCATCTCTCCAGCCCCCATTATGTACTTTGTACAATGTTTATATAATGTATGCTTTGTATGTTTGTCTTTAAAAACTTGAAATTTAAGTCTAAAAAAAACAACGCAAGCAAGGCATGGTGGTGTAAAACTGTAATCCCACAAGTGGGAAGGTAGAAGCAGGAAGATCAGAAGCTGAAGGTCAGCCTTGGCTACATAGCAAGTTCATGTAGCCTAGGCTATGTGAGACCTTGTGCAAAGTATTAAATAAATAAATAAATAAATAAATAAATAAAGCAAAA
>NW_008433323.1:0-373 GCF_000622305.1 Nannospalax galili | reverse complement strand
AATATGACTTCATAATGTTCCATTTTGACATCATAATGTTCCATTGTGACAACACAATGCTCCAATGTGACATCAAACTGTTACAATATGACTTCTCAGTGTTCCATTCTGACAAAACAATGCTCCATTATGCCAACTCTATCGCTCAATGTGCCATGTTATTGCTCCAATATGCTACCACAATGTGACAATATGACTTTAGAATGTTCCACTGTGACATCACAGTGCTCCAACGTGCCCACACTACCACCCCATGCGCAACCAGTATCACCCCATGTGCCATTATATTGCTCCAACGGGCCATCACAATGTTACAATATGGCTTCCCAATGTTCCATTGTGACATGACAATTCTCCAGTGTGACATCACAAT
>NW_008433322.1:0-373 GCF_000622305.1 Nannospalax galili | reverse complement strand
TGTGGGGTCCGTGAAAGGGGAAGGTGGCTGGACAGACCAAACAGAAAAACACGGACGTCATTTCTCTTGTTTATTAAATAGACAGGGAAGGGAATCTCTGTCATGAAGATTTCCCAAACTGTGGCATGGAAGGGCTATCCCCAACCCCACCATTAGAGCCTTGGGCTGCCCAGCCAGCCTTAGCTGTATGGTCACCTTCCTGAAGTTTCTGCTTGCCCAGAGCTGTCCTCTAATGAGGGCCAGAAGGTAATGGTAATCTTTCCCTATTCTTCCTCTTGAGTCAGACATTCAGCTAGGAGAGGCCTGGCTGCCTGAGGCTGCGATCTCAGTCCTACTGTGCCAAACCCTTTAGCTTCTCCTCTGTAGACTGGAT
>NW_008433321.1:0-373 GCF_000622305.1 Nannospalax galili | reverse complement strand
CTGCCTCCCTAGTGCTGGGATTAAAGGTGTGTGCCACCACGCCCAGCTAGGTCTTTAAATTTTATATCTTTAAAATTTTAGTGTTTTAAGTTTATAATTGCCAGGGCATCAGCTTTGAGACTGAAGTCTATCCCCTGATCTCTTAAGTACCTTCTCTGGCACAGAGAGATTCACAGTTAATATTAATGGTGTGAAAATAGATAAGGGAATAGAATAAGCAAAAATCTCTATCGCCTTAATTTTTCTACTACTGTTAGTTATGTGGTCTGTTGGATTCTCAATTATACCTTTCTTGTCCTCCCCCCATGAAAGAAGAGTGATATTTTGTTAATAGGTACAGGTATGGAAACTGTATTTTTTTTTTTTTTTTTTT
>NW_008433320.1:0-373 GCF_000622305.1 Nannospalax galili | reverse complement strand
AAGTGTTTGGGTTTATGAATAGAAAGGTAAAGTTTTTCACTTACTTGTAGTAGATAGTATTACTGACTAGAATTTGTTTAAAAATTGTCAATAAATTTTCAAGTGAAATTCAATAAAAGTATCTCTGTAGCACAAGCTAATTACTGATTATTCAAGAAAATACTTTTAATGAATAATTTGAATTTTGTTTATGTTTAGCTTTTTAAAATGGAAATGAAAAGGATTTTAAGGTCAAAAATTTCTCTGTGAAAATTCAAGAACAAATTTCCTGTGATTGCAACTTAAAGGAACTTATGCCTGTCTATAATTGGAGAAGACTATTTTCCATTGTGCACGCTCTTTAAAGAATGCAGGGAATTTGGGGTGGGAGGGG
>NW_008433319.1:0-373 GCF_000622305.1 Nannospalax galili | reverse complement strand
GACAGAATGCATGAGATCCAGTGGGTGGGCTATGGGGAGTGCAGATAGGGGAGGGGCCTAAATATGATTACTATTTATAGTGTATGAAATGCACAAAAATTCACTAAAAATATACATTGGCAAAAAACAACAAGAGGTAGTGGCCTGTGCTGATAATCCCTGTGCTGCCAAGGTAAAGACAGGCAGATCCCTGTGCCTTGCTGGCCAGCTAGCTTGCCTACTCAATGAGTCCCAGGTCAGTTAGAGACACTGGTTCCAAAAACAAAATGGATGGAGCCCTGAGTAATGATACTCAAGGTTGACTTCTCTGACTTCCAAACATCACAGACACACAGACACAGACACAGACACAGACACAGACACACACACACAC
>NW_008433318.1:0-373 GCF_000622305.1 Nannospalax galili | reverse complement strand
AATGAACCTCACCCTAACCCTAACCCTAACCATGACACTGAAACTAACCTTATACCTAACCCTAATCCAAAACCTGAACCTATCCCTAATCCTAACAGTAACCTTAACCCTAACACTAAATGTAACCAAAACCCTAAACCTAACCCTAAACCAAAACCTAACCTTAAGCGTAAGCATAAAAGTAATTGAAATATAACACCATCCCTAAACCTACATCTAACCGTAACTCTATTCTTAACACTAACCCTAGCCTTAACCATAACGCTAACCCCAATGCTAACCCTAATCCTAACCTTAACCCTAACCCTAACCTAAGCAAAATCATAAGTCTAACCCTAAACATAACCCTAAATAAAACCCTAACCCTATCCCA
>NW_008433317.1:0-373 GCF_000622305.1 Nannospalax galili | reverse complement strand
CATGTTTGTAAGTGCACCTGTGTTGTGCAAGGCTGGAGGAGGGCAGAAGAGGGCGCCAGATCCCTTGGAAGTGCAGCTACCGACAGTTGTTGGCTTCCTTGTGGAAATGCTTCGGGAACTTGCGTGTCATCCCTGCCCAGGGATCATGCTAATCTCCGGATCGTTCCAGTTTTAGTATCTGTGCTGCCGAAGCGAGCACCCTCTATTTCTTTAAATTCAGGTGGAATAGACTACAAGTTCCAGCTTTGCGAATCGTTCCCTGGTATGCATACTACACAGCTGTTGCTATTGGAGTTTGCAGCTACTCTGGAAGATAAAGAGCGTGTTATCTAACAGCTTAACATAATTTACAGAGTGCAAATTGTCAGAAACT
>NW_008433316.1:0-373 GCF_000622305.1 Nannospalax galili | reverse complement strand
CTGCTATGGGTTGAGATGCTGAAACAAAGAAGGATTGTTGCATCCTTCCATGCCCTCCTCTTCCCACCCCTCCTCCTTTCCCTGTCCCCGCCTCCTTTTCTCCTCTCCTACCATGTCCTCCCTTCCCCTCCTCTGTCCTCCTCTCCCTTTCCTTGCCTGTCCTTATCTCCTCTTGTGCCTTGACAGTAAGCAACTTATCTTGACTCTAACCTAAGCCTCTCTCCCTGTCTTTACCAAAAGTGCCCTCTTTACTGAGGCCTTGACAATCAGCTCCCTGTTACTCCACCCATGTGGACATTGGTATGAAAAGAAAAGGTCTTCCAGTGCTGGCCCTTTGCGCCTTCTGTAACCCTCTCGCCTCTGACAGCTGATG
>NW_008433315.1:0-373 GCF_000622305.1 Nannospalax galili | reverse complement strand
ACTTCAGAAAACCAGAAAAGACCTGGGGCATTTTAATCATAAAAAAATGATAAATGTTTGTTGATATAGATATATTTACCCTGATTTAATCATCATCCTGTGTATACAAATATTTAAATAGAACTGGGAAAATATAGGTCAGTGGTAGAGGGTGCCTGAAATGTGCAAGGCTCTAGGTCTAATCCTGCAAAACAGTAGACAGAAGACAAATAAACCCATAAAACATAAAAATACTAAAGGTAATAAAGATACATGCACCGACATGCGACATGGCACCCATACACAGGCACAATGTTTACGTTTTGTGGATCTGTTAAAAATAAATTTAAAGTCTGGAGAGACGATTCAGCTGTTAGGAGCACTGGCTGCTCTC
>NW_008433314.1:0-373 GCF_000622305.1 Nannospalax galili | reverse complement strand
TCGAACACTGCAGTTCCCAGCCTGGAGGCCTTGACTGTGCCCCTGAATATGAAAATATGGAGAGCTGCCTGAAACGTCAGCAGATGACCGAGATGAGCCTGGCCAGGCCGCCTAACCATTCTACAAGCTCTGTGAATGTGTAATGTACCATGTAAGACATTAGCCATAAAAAATCTCCAGGATCAAAAGATCCTGCAAGATAAGGCTTCTTCTAAGGGGCTCAGAAAATCTAGGGGGCTAAGGCACACTGAGTAAGGGGTGGAGGAGCAAAGGTGGGCTGTCTGTGGAGGAGAGCCACACTTTAAAGCACCTGTGTGGGCCGGAGAGCTGGCTCAGTGGTTAAGAGCACCAGCTGCTCTTGCAGAGGACCCAG
>NW_008433313.1:0-373 GCF_000622305.1 Nannospalax galili | reverse complement strand
CAGGCTGATACAGGAGAATTGCCATGAGTTGGAGGCCACTGTCGACTACAGTGTGAGGGTGTCTCAAACAAACAAAGGAAAAATAAAATGGTAGACGTTAGGTTCTCCTGTTCCTTACTGCCTACCATATGCATTTACCAAGCCTTATTAAGATCTTATAAACATCACTTTGTCCCTGCCCTTCCAGCCCTTCTTTCCCTGCCTCTGTTTCTCCTACCAAAAGACTTATTCACACTGGGCAAATCCTCTATGATACCCATCTATATATAATGTCTCAATAGTGAGGCTACATGAGCGGATCCACACTACTTACAGAGTGAAAGTTCAGCCTCCTCGGTTTGCCTTAGAAGACCAATTTTGTTATAACCATTTT
>NW_008433312.1:0-373 GCF_000622305.1 Nannospalax galili | reverse complement strand
AGGTCAGGGTAGTAAGTAGGCAGGGTAGAAAGCTGCTGTCAGGAATTCACGGCAAGGTGAGGTTGGAGACAACCTGTAGAGGGTCTATCAAACTAGGTAGGGAAGAAGGCTGGTCTTGGGAATACAAGGCAAAGTGGGAGTAGGGACAACCAGGGTAGAAATCTGGTCTCAGGAGTCAGAAGGCTGGCTAGGTGGGGTGCAGACAGCCTGTGAAGTGTCTAACAAACTAGATGGTTACCTTGAGCTGGTATGAGTGTAAAGGATTGGGATGCAGTTTGTGGGTCTTGACTAAGAGGGTAGTCCAGAGATCTAGGGTTCAAAGGTCAAAAGCAAGCCTGTGCCCAAGGCTAGAATAGGGACAGGGTGTGGGGGG
>NW_008433311.1:0-369 GCF_000622305.1 Nannospalax galili | reverse complement strand
CATCCCAGAAACGTCCTACACATCAGGAGACCTTCCTTGCTCACCTTCTCCATGACTGCAGAGGAAAGGAGAAGAGCAGAAGCTCACTGAGGGTGGGACCTCCAGGGAGGCTCTGCACGTGGCTCTCAGGGGTCCTCCATCAGGCCTTCGTACTTGTCGGGTTGACTCACCTACATAATGGATGGGAATACTCCTTGCCTAATCCTGCCTGAACATTCATTGGGAGCCATGGGTCTGGGAACTGCCACACCTGGGCATGTGACAGTAGTCATCCTGAACCTGGGTGGCCTCGCTCTGTATCTCTTGACTTTTTAAATCGTGGTGTGTGTGTGTGTGTGTGTGTGTGTGTGTAGGTCTGTCTGTGTAGAG
>NW_008433310.1:0-371 GCF_000622305.1 Nannospalax galili | reverse complement strand
TCTCTCTCTCTCTCTCTCTCTCTCTCTCTCTCTATATATATATATGTATATATATATAATATTTATGAATAATTTACATCTCATATTGTTTTTCCATCATTATGATATATATCTGCATTTGTATGTTTTATTTATTCATTTTGTTTATTTTTAATTTAATTATTTTCTAATTTTAGAAAGGAATACTGTATTTACATTATTTTCACCCCTCCTTCTCCCCTTTTCAAATTCATGAAACTTTTAAAAAATTATTATTGTTACACACACACACGCACACACATACACACACACACATATATCATGTACTATGTCCATTTAATATGTTACAGGAAAATCAGAGACCAGCAGCCAAAGTCAGGTGAGGAGAGGGA
>NW_008433309.1:0-373 GCF_000622305.1 Nannospalax galili | reverse complement strand
AAAAAATATTTGCCTTTATTATCACCTAATTTGAGTTACACTCTGGCTATATTTTGGTGACTAGATATTGAATATGAAAAAACTTAAAGTATGCTTTCTCTAATATTGATATTTCCAATTAGAATCATTTTATTTATATTTTTCAGTTAAACTTCAGGCCAGACTTGAATGCAGAAAATCATCAGAAATACTATTTTTTTCTTTGAGATCTAGGTCAAAGAGACACAAGTTAGGGGTATCTTTTTACTGCTATGTGCAAATTTCCCTTCTTTTACTCTTTAGAGCATCTTATATTCCTCCCCTCATGAGTGGACACAAGTAAAGGGGCCACTGTCAAACTTAACTGCTTCCCTCACTGACAGACCAGAATTTT
>NW_008433308.1:0-373 GCF_000622305.1 Nannospalax galili | reverse complement strand
ACCACCCTGGCTGAGGCGCCCGCCTTCCCCAGGCCTCAGTGGGAAGGACAAGACAAGCCCATCCACCAGGGAGTACACAGCAGACGTGCTAGCTCTGGACTCGGCAGTCGATGGTGGTGGCCGTGCAACCAGGTTGGTACAGATAAAGAAAAGGCAACATCAGCACCAGTCAGCCCGTCGTTCCTTCCCGTCACTTGCTGCTGCCTCCACTGCAGCTACAGGGCAAGGAAGCTTCCAGAGTCCTGCTCAGCTCTACGCCGGTGCCGTCCGTGCCATCACACACTGGCTCAGCCCAGGAAGGAGGCTGGGGGCAGTGGCCTTCGGGTCTCAGTTCACAGAACAGTGTCAAGTCCATGCCCACTCCTGTTTTGAC
>NW_008433307.1:0-373 GCF_000622305.1 Nannospalax galili | reverse complement strand
ACCACCCTGGCTGAGGCGCCCGCCTTCCCCAGGCCTCAGTGGGAAGGACAAAACAAGCCCATCCACCGGGGAGTACGCAGCAGAGGTGCTAGCTCTGGACTCAGCAGTCGATGGTGGTGGCCGTGCAACCGGGTTGGTACAGATAAAGAAAGGGCAACGTCAGCACCAGTCAGCCCGTCGTTCCTTCCCGTCACCTGCTGCTGCCTCCACTGTAGCTACGGGGCAAGGAAGCTTCCAGAGTCCTGCTCAGCTCTACGCCGGTGCCGTCTGTGCCATCACATGCTGGCTCAGCCCAGGGAGGAGGCTGGAGGCAGTGGCCTTGGGGTCTCAGTTCACAGAACAGTGTCAAGTCCATGCCCACTCCTGTTTTGAC
>NW_008433306.1:0-373 GCF_000622305.1 Nannospalax galili | reverse complement strand
GCACCACCTTGTGAATGTACTAAAAACCACTGAGTTACAAGCACTAAAAGAGTGAACTTTATGGTATTTGGATTGTATAACAATAAAACTGTTAGTTTCAATGGAGTCTTTTATTTATGCTTTGACACTACATACATGTAAACAATGCATCTTGATCAGATGTAACCCCAACTCCTCCCTCCTACCCCTTCCAGGCACCCCAAACACACCCCCAGGCACCCTCAACATATCCCCCTCCCCCTTCATGTCCCCTCCTTTTTTTGAGTAATGCTATTTTAAAAATCAGTGTGTTAAGGGAATTTTGTTTTGTTTTCATAAAGCATCTCAAGTATCCCAGGATATCCTTGAACTCATTATGTAGCAGAGGATGACT
>NW_008433305.1:0-373 GCF_000622305.1 Nannospalax galili | reverse complement strand
GATTCTTAAACTCTGCTTCTCTACTGTAAGGAATGAGAGCACACCCCTCTCCACAGGTCCTGAGGTCTTTGCTCTGTGGTATTGCAGGCTTAGGGAAATAGCACTGCAAATACTTGGCTTGGCTGCTGTTGTCATGAATTGAAATTTTTGTTAAAACTTTAGTGCCTCTGGCTCTTGTGAAGTAAGTTGTTAATTTACAAGTAGGGTAAAGAATTAGATGCCTGCCGTTCTTGTCATGGGTAAAGTCTAGGTAGCCACTCTCAAGAAGCTACCTAGAAATGCAGGCTTCTGGTTTATGAGAAATCTTTGTTAAAAACTACATAGATAGAAGTAGGAATCAGGATTGTAAAAATAGCTCGTATGAGAGTTTTTT
>NW_008433304.1:0-373 GCF_000622305.1 Nannospalax galili | reverse complement strand
CCCGTGTTTCTGTCTTTACCATCAGTGTCAAAAGGAGCAGCACCTACCCTTGGTGTATTTCTAGGGTCGAAATAACCTCTACCCCAGTCCACTTCCTGCCTGGCCTGAAAGGACTTGTGGAAAGTGAAGAGGACGACCAGTCAGCCCAAAGCTGCCACACAGCAAGGGACACTGATAGGAGATCTAGGCAGGAAGAAAGGGAAGGGCCTTCTGCAGCCACCAACTTCCCAGGTACCATCACAGTCATAAGAACATCAACACATTTGCTTTCTCTGAGACAAATGGAATGATTGGGGGCCAATAATGCCTTGGCAGATAGGGAATCAAAACATTTAAAAAGCAGGCAATTTTCAAGCATTCTAAAGGACAGATT
>NW_008433303.1:0-373 GCF_000622305.1 Nannospalax galili | reverse complement strand
GGCAGTTACACATATGAACCTATTGCTCTTGTCACAGTATGCATAAGACCTATAAAAGCCCAACCCAGACCAGAACCCAGGGTGGATGGAGGAGGTGGGCAAGAAGCCCCAGCCCTAGCTGAGGGTCTACTGGCACCTGATAGTTGCTGGGAGAGGGAGAGTTTGTTCTTTATGGGTGTGATGGTGGTAGATTGACCAGGCTCCGAGGCAATTCTTCTACACCCAAGAGCAACTGGGGAACATAAATTAGACTTAAAAGGCCTTAAAAAATACTAGAGGACATAAAATGGGGGTGGGTCTGGAAGTGGGGGAGGGTATCAGCATATGATCACAATATGATGAATGAAATTCCTGAACAATCAATAAATATATT
>NW_008433302.1:0-373 GCF_000622305.1 Nannospalax galili | reverse complement strand
AATCAAGGAGGCATAGCCTGTCAACTCAAACCGCTGAAGCAAAGAGCAAAGGAGCTCTTAAAGTGGCAGTCTTCTTTTCTGCAAAGCAAAGTCTTCAATGCCTAAGTCAAGGCAAGCTGGACAGTAAAGTCACAGCCCCCAACACTGTCCATGGTCACAAGGTCCACTGCTCTGGACTTGTGTTGAGGCCAAGCATCATGCTGGGAGCACACTGTAGAGCAAAGATGCTCATTTCATGGTGGGCAAGAAGGAGACAGAGAGACGGAGGGGAGTGGGAGGAGGGATGTACAGTATCAACCCTGGACATGACATGACTGCTTTGCTCATGAAATCACAGTAGCTGAGTAACAAGATTTTCTATCCATGGGTAGTC
>NW_008433301.1:0-373 GCF_000622305.1 Nannospalax galili | reverse complement strand
AACAAAGAAATAGCAAAACAGCTAAGAAATCCCAAAGGAGGGAAGAGACCCCTGGATTTCTAACTTACATAAATGTCCCACAGTTTCGGCTGAGCCTCTCCTGCCCTCTCTATGTACCTCCTCCATTCCCTCAAACTACAGTAAAGTGGATGATATCTCACACCACTTCTTTTATAAAATATTTTACTTGTTTTTTTAAAAAAATTTTTATTTTTTTGGTCTTTTTAAGACAGGGTCTCCCTGGAGCTCCATCTATCCTGGAACGCATTATGTTGACCAGGCTGGCCTTGAACTCACAGAGATCTGCTTGCCTTTGCTGGGATTAAAGGCGTGCGCCACCATGTCTGTGTGTATGAGTGTTTTACCTGCCCTC
>NW_008433300.1:0-373 GCF_000622305.1 Nannospalax galili | reverse complement strand
CCATGAAAGGTTGGGTTCACTATAACAGGCTTGAATAGGGACTGTTTTTGTAGGAGGAGCTAGCTCAGAGAAGAATACAACATACTTCCTCCCTATAAGGCTCAGGGAATATCATGAAAGGGGGCGGGGTGGAAGCAAGATTGTAAGGGACAGAGACTGGGAAGGGCTGGGGTAAAAGAGTGTCTTCTGGGCATAATGGAACTGCTGCACTCATGAACTAACATAGCTGTGGTTATTGCAAAAGACCTACACAAGATCAAGCCAGTGAACATTCCAGAATGGAAGGGGTAGATGCACATGATCCCCTACCCCTAATTGAAGAGCTATTGACAGTTGATGGCTGCTAGGGAAGGGAGAGTCAGCTTTCTTTAGG
>NW_008433299.1:0-373 GCF_000622305.1 Nannospalax galili | reverse complement strand
ACAGCCACATCAGATTTTGTGTGAGGAACATGCTGGCCTGGATAGTAGATATATCAGTGAGTTTCTTCTTAAGCCACACCGGGGCCAAATCTTCAGAGACAATAGCCACAGCGGTGACCTTCTCAATTGCTGTCCTTTCAAAGTGAGCTTCTCAATTGCCATGAGTCCCTTCCAGGAGCCTTGAGGGCTTCAGTGTGTTCTCCATAGCCTTTTGTCCATTATTGGCTTCATGTTCCTGGCCATAAATTCCAATAGATGGATTGGTCTCTAACAGGCTTGGAAAGCAGACTCAGGAGGGACCCACTTGTGGTCTGTAGGTTGGGTGAGCCCAATAGTGACTTATGGGAAGGCTGTAACTCTTAGTGTCATTTTG
>NW_008433298.1:0-373 GCF_000622305.1 Nannospalax galili | reverse complement strand
GCCGCTGCCTGGAGCATCTCCCTCTTCCAAAGTGCAACTGGGCACAGTGTCAGGAAGCATCCTAAGGTCTCTCTGGGCTTACCGCTTTGCAAGTCAAAGGTCCCTACTTTCTCCTGTCTTTGAACCATAGCAAAAGCCATGCACTCATCTAGTGATTTTTGGCCTACAGAGCCCACCCAGCTTGGGAAAAGACTTTGGGTAAAACATGCTGAGAATTCCATGCAGTGGGAAGCTGGTTTGAGACACAAAATAGACCAAAGATTGCTTTATATTTAGGAGCTCGTGTTTGAAGAGCCAGCTACGGGAGCTGGAGCACGGAGGAGGGAGATGAAATAAGTGGTTGCAAGTGACCATTGTAGGAGCGATTTCAGGA
>NW_008433297.1:0-373 GCF_000622305.1 Nannospalax galili | reverse complement strand
CCTCCACAGGCATTGCACGACATAGGTGCACTTACACACATGCAGGCAATATACTTATACACATAAAATAATAATTAAAATATTTAAAAAGGGTATGGTTCCAACTAACACCCCATCTACCTCTAGAACTTTTCATCTTATAAAACTGAAACTCTGTACCCATTAAATACAACCCCTTCCTTCCTTCTTCCTGGCCTCTGGAAACCACTCTTCCATCCTTGTCTCTTAGGCAACTCTAGGTCCTGTCAAGTTGACAACACTATCACACCATGGAAAGCAAAACTCCCCAGAAGAGAACACTGCTGTACAGCAAGACATGGGATTGTTGGCTCAGACAGTAACTCTGTTCATAGTTTTTGAGTAATCACCATCA
>NW_008433296.1:0-373 GCF_000622305.1 Nannospalax galili | reverse complement strand
TTGGGACTGAGCGACAAGCCACTGCGTGACAAGGAGCGAGCCAGACTTCAGCTCACAGAGCAGAGTGAGGTCTGTGCTCAGCATATTGAGACTCTGGAAAATGACTACACAGAAAGGTCACCTGGAGGCCAGGCCTGCGGCTGCATCTCTCACTTGCTGCGACACTAGTTTCTGTGGCTGTTTTCAACTTTCGTGTCCAGAACAGCCAACCTCCCTTCATCCTCCCCGCCTCTATTTTTCTTTCCTAATTCTTAAATCCAACTTATCCAACACTCAGTGCATTGACCCCAATATTTCAGGTACATGTATTTGTTATTTCATCTGTCATCATTCTAAGCCAGATTCAATCACTTCCAATGTGTGCCAATTTTTA
>NW_008433295.1:0-373 GCF_000622305.1 Nannospalax galili | reverse complement strand
CACACACCCACCCATGCATACATTTCCCCCACAAGAACAAGAATAATTTGGGTCAAGCTCCTGCTTCCTTATCTTCCCAACTTCGAGAGCAGGGGCACTCACTTACACTTTTGAAACCCTGGGGCTGGGGAGATTGCTCCGTGATTAAGAGCATCGGCTGCTATTGCAGAGAAACTGGGTTCAGTTCCCAGCACCCACATTGTGGCTAATAACTGACATGAGTGCATTTTTGCACATGCAAAAATTGAGAACCTTATTCTTCTCGACTGTCACTTGCAGATTCTAACACTCCGTAGGGTTGAGAAGATTAGAGCACAGAGCTGAGTCAGGCCACAGTCAGTCCTTAGGAAATGTTCAGTTTTTCCTGCCTCTC
>NW_008433294.1:0-373 GCF_000622305.1 Nannospalax galili | reverse complement strand
CTTCCAGTCTAGATACTGTCCTGCCGTGAGGCAAGCTTTTATTGTGCTGTACCAGTCCTCAGGGGTCATGGCATCAGTGGCCAGTCTTTCTATTAGAGCTGTAGTGAACGAGGCGCTCACCCCGTAAGTCTGTACAGCCTCCACTAAAGTTTTCAACTTTTTTAAATCCAGAGGTGAATGGCCTCGCTGATTGTTGGCATCTTGCCACACAGGGAATGCTTGAGGGTAGGCATCATTTAGTTTCCTACGCTCCCTGGCTGACAGAAAAGTCGTCTTTCCCCCTCCGGGCGTGGGCCCGAAGACTTCCGCATACGGAGGTGCCGATGGCACCCCATGACCAGGGCTCCACCCCAAGGAATAGGGCGGCGTGGGG
>NW_008433293.1:0-373 GCF_000622305.1 Nannospalax galili | reverse complement strand
TAAAATGAAATAATGAATGTATAAAGTTCAAGTAATGTGGAAGGCAAAACCTCTGTAAATGTAACTGGACAAGACTCTTATGAAAATACTTCATAGAGCCCAGGATGATTTCCCAGTACAGTGCCGGATAATCTAGGCCTTCCCTCCTTTGAAAAGATATGCCATTATTTGTATTTCAGAAAAATATTTTAGAAAGAGAAGCAAACATTTGAGCTCAAAATCTGTCCTTATTTTCTTTTCATTTGAGCTGAACGACTTACTAGACCTGAGTTTACCAAGAGCCTCGCTTATCGATTATGCCATTTTATAAGCAGAAAAGCAATGGGGAGTGGGCAGTTTAAATAAATCCTGCTACGGCAGGCCATGCCAGGGA
>NW_008433292.1:0-373 GCF_000622305.1 Nannospalax galili | reverse complement strand
CTTAGCACCCAAGGCCAGGTCCCTCTACATATCTGGTAGGTGCAAACACCCACACTCATTGCCCCTCCTGGATTACAGAGTGACATCTGAAGAGGGAACTAATCAAGAGAATAAGGATGGTGTGGGTTCCCACCCTGAGACTCTTGGTGAACACCAGTGCTGCAGAAAGGGAGAAGTGATATGGAATTTGGGGAAAGAACTCTTGCAGCTTGGATTCCTTGAATGTATAACAATAATGTATAACAATAGGTAAGTCCAGTAAACAGACATATTCATTTGAATCTGGAAAAGCGATTCTGGTGTAAAGATACAAAATTGAACATGGTCACTGTTGTGCTTTAATCTTTTGTTCTAAACAGTGTCAGACACTTGC
>NW_008433291.1:0-373 GCF_000622305.1 Nannospalax galili | reverse complement strand
ACTAGAACACAGTTCCACCTCACAGATGTCAATGTTGGCATTGCTCACACTGTGACCCCCAGTCATGTCCTTGCATTTTGGTACATGCAAGAATGTCCTTAGCAGTGTCATCATAATAGTAACTGGAAAAAGTGAAATGCCTGTCCATAGGACAGTGGATTTATAAGGTATGAATTTTTGAGGTGCCTAAGGTATATTCTGCAGTGAAAGTCAACTACAGCTATACTTGCGATAAGACTCAATCTCAGAAAATATTAAAGGGAAGACAAGTTTCATATGACTGCCTGATATGGTACTGTTTTTATTGAGCTCAAAAGCAAATGAAACCAAAGAATATATGTAATAGATACATATGTGATAGAATTGTAAAAAA
>NW_008433290.1:0-373 GCF_000622305.1 Nannospalax galili | reverse complement strand
TGTCTCCAGCCCACATATGATATTCTTAATTAGTTCCTGAATTCAGTTTGCAAGTGTTTTGTTGAGAATTTTTACTTCTATCTTCATTAAAGAGATTGGTCTGTAGTTCTCTCTTTTTTATTGTGTCTTTACCTACTTTTGGTATCAGAATAATGCTGGCTTCATAGAATGAGTTTGGTAATGTTCCTTCACTTTCTATTTTGTGAAACAAATTGAGCAGAATTGGTGTGAGATCGACCCTGAAAGTTTGATAGAGTTCAGCAGTGAATACATCTGGTCCTGGGGGTTTCTTTGAGGGAGTCTTTTGATTACACATTCTATCTCATTGCTCATAATGGGTTTGTTTAAGTTATTTGTATCTTCTGTTTTTTTT
>NW_008433289.1:0-373 GCF_000622305.1 Nannospalax galili | reverse complement strand
TGGCTGACGGTGGTAAATGTGCTGTAATTCTTAAAACACCGTAGCCTGTGTTATTATCCCTTCTCTTTTTAGTGTGAAGACTGTAATTGCCACATAGGCACACAAACCTTTGAAAGCATTTGATCTGCGTATAATCCTGCTGCTCGGAATGGACTGTTATAAAGAACATATAATGCATGTTTCTAGTTTCCTCTGTTGTGGTCATCTTTTCTGCTTCTACAGAATGACTGCCACTTGCAGCATGCCTGTTTCTGTTGTTGGGTACAAAGTTCTTCATGCATAAGAGACCTATAAATAAAATAAATATGAAGATAAACCTTCATTCTTTAGTATGAAAATATATCTAATTAACAGCCAAATTAGGGCAGTGGTT
>NW_008433288.1:0-373 GCF_000622305.1 Nannospalax galili | reverse complement strand
GGAAAAAAATTGTTTTTATTTTCACATGAATGAATACACAGACTATCCCAAAGCATTCAACCCTAAACAAGCAGAATTAGTAGTGCATTTAAGCAAGGTCCCAGAATAACATCATGGGCAAAACTTAATTGTATATCTGTATACAACCAGTGAACAATTAGGAAATGAAGGTGCCATTTTTTTTCTTTCTTTGATTTTGTTCTTGATTTTGCTGTTTTGTTTTGCTTTTTTGATACAGGGTCTCCCTGTATAAACAACTGGCTTAGAACTTACTATGTAGACCAGACTGGCATTAATCTCACATAATGCCCATAAAATACATCAGGAAAAACTTAAATGGCAGGGGAAAGCACTAGGTGTCAGCACTACAGAT
>NW_008433287.1:0-373 GCF_000622305.1 Nannospalax galili | reverse complement strand
CAAAACTGTGAGAGGGGAAGGAGAGATCTTAAGGAAGTGGGGTAGGCGTACAAAACAGGATAGTGGAATACAAGTGAACTGAGAGAACAAGAAGGGAGGAAGGGTTACCACAAGGAAAACAGAATAGACAGGAGGGCAGCGGTGGAGGAGGAGAAATTAGACCCAAGCATAATGACACACATGCACCGCAGGTAGATATTCTAGAAGTCTGACTGCTGATGAACATCGAAAGTCTCTCCCAGTAGCTGAAAGCTTTCCAGAAGGTGGTGACAAAGTAGGATGAAAAAAGTCTCCTTTACAAAGTTCAGACTCCCTACCTAAAAAAGCAAAGAAGTCCTCTCTGTGTTTCTCCCCCTCCCTCCCTCCCTCCCTC
>NW_008433286.1:0-373 GCF_000622305.1 Nannospalax galili | reverse complement strand
AGGACAGCAGTCCTTGAAATACCTAGATGATACTTTGACCATAAATCTCTGTCACTCTAGGTGTCCATGGGAAATAAATGGGTAAAATAAACAACAACTTGGCTTTGTCCCTAAATTCCAGTTTAGAATGCTAATAAACTAGACCTGGATCCCAGATTCTAAGTGGGATTCTTAGATAGTTCCTAGTACCGAAACTAGTCAACTTTCCTTTGCCTCTGAATCTGGCCTAAATACTGACAGTTCCATGTAATGCAAGAAAACCCAATGCACACTCAACAGTGCCATGATGGATGGGAAAGATAAAACCAGGACAATTATTTCTGATACTTTGAAGGAACAGTTTAACTGCCTGCCTCACAGCCTCCTCCATTAA
>NW_008433285.1:0-373 GCF_000622305.1 Nannospalax galili | reverse complement strand
TGTGCACATCAAAGATCCAGGTGACACGACCATGTGCACGTCTAAGAGAGCCGGTTTCATGACCATGTGCACATCAGAAAGGACAGGTGAAACGAGATGTGTACATCAGAGAGTGCAGGTGAAGGGGGCAAGAGAAAGGACCATCTGCACGTCAGAGGGGGTAGGTGAATCGACCATCTTTATGGCAGAGAGAGGGCAGGTGACAGGACGATGTGCACGTCAAAGAAGGCAGGTGACATGACCATCTGCAAGTCAGAGGGGGCAGGTGAGATGACCGTCTGCACATCAGAGGGTCATGTGGTACGACCATCTGCCTGTCAGAAAGGGCAGTTGACATGACCATCTTTATGGCAGAGAGGGCAGGTGACACGAC
>NW_008433284.1:0-373 GCF_000622305.1 Nannospalax galili | reverse complement strand
CTAGGCTCCCCGTTGTGCCTGAGTGTTCCCAGTACTGGGGGTGGCGTGGGCTGGCGTATGGCATGCTTACTCATCCCAAATCATCACTGCACGGGGGTTGCTGGCTCGATCCCCCGGCAACTGGTGCCCAGTGTAGCACTCCAAGGAAGGTGAAAAGGAGAAAAGAAAGAAAGAAGAGAAACAGATTGGGGCCAATAGAGAAGTTTGGGGTGAGTGAGATCCGAAAGATGGGTAATGCAACTTTTAAGTCTGAGGACCCAGTGCTTCAAGTGCTGAGAGATATGCTTAAAAGCAGGGGATTGCATCTGTCAGATCCAGTAGATCAAAAGGTTTGGGCAGAGGCTGTTCATTTGGCTCCCTGGCTACTTGGGGC
>NW_008433283.1:0-373 GCF_000622305.1 Nannospalax galili | reverse complement strand
AGTGCAAAGGATATAAAGAAAGACTCGTACACCACAGGTCTTCAGAAATGCAACTGACCGCTTGACCACAGGGGCAAGACTGTGCTTGCTGCCTTTGCCTCCCTCCATCCCTTATACCTCTACTGGCTAAAGATGAAAAGTAGGCACAAAGCACAACTTAGAGATTCAGCCCCTGCCTCTGCTCACTGGTATTTGTAGTGGCAGGAAACAGGTTCTGTTTCTATATGCAGAGATATGGAGCTGCCTAACACCCCAGTATCAACTAAGACCTCTTAATACTGAAGATTGAACCTGCATCCTTGAGCCTGCTAGGTAAGCATTTTACTGATGACCTGCATTTCCAGCCTGTTCTTTTCTTTTCTTTTCTTTTCTT
>NW_008433282.1:0-373 GCF_000622305.1 Nannospalax galili | reverse complement strand
CAGTATCTATAGAAATATTTTGTAGGTAGCTTTATTCAAATGAAGAGAAAAATTCCCCTAAGCTTATATGAAGTATTTGATTTCCCTTGGACATTAATTTTTAATTTTCTTAATTTAGTCACTGAAGTAGACTAGAAAAGTTTTTAGAATTTTAATTTTTCCTTTTAAAATGAAAAGCATCAGTAATGATTGGTGTCAGCACTGTAATATTATGAGATGTTTGCTCCAAAGGACACACTTAAGAGTTTCTGTGTCATTCACATTTAGTACTGCTGACAAGATTCACCATGAAAGAGCTAAAATGACAACTGAAATAGATGACTTTTATAGTTCTGAATGAAACAACCTTTGTCTTTATATAGAGAGTGGTGGT
>NW_008433281.1:0-373 GCF_000622305.1 Nannospalax galili | reverse complement strand
AAAAACTCCCAAATATTTAAAAACCAAATAGTGCATCTTGCTTGTTTTGGGATCTAGCAGAAGGTATTAGGTTACATTTTTCTTCTGCCTGGGGTTTAAATAGCTGAAAACATGATTTAGAGTCAGTATTACTTACTCGGGAACAGCAGAAAGAATGGTTTGTTGACAGGAATCTTTGCTTTCTGAGCTGAAAAGGGCTGATGAGATGGTTCAACAAGTAAAGGTGCTTGCGACCAAACCTAATGACCTGAGTTTGATCTTGGGACTCACATAGTGAAAAGAGATAACCAACTTTTACAAGTTGTTCTCTGACCTCCATGCAGCTCCATGCCATGTGAGCACTGAGACACACATGAAAAAAATGTAAAAAAAA
>NW_008433280.1:0-373 GCF_000622305.1 Nannospalax galili | reverse complement strand
TGTGATGTGATGCTGTCATCTACAGATATCTTAGGTGACATTCATAGCTACCTTGGGATACATGCACCCCAGGGCCATAACTTGAACATACCTGCTAGTCTCAGGCTGTTTTATGGACTGACCTGATGAGGGAATAGCTCTAACTCAGCCTCTCTGAGACTCCTCTTGGGAGAATGCTCTACCCTTCTTCCCACAGACCCCAAAGTCCCATGATGCTGAGAGGAGCCAGTGGGCTAAACCATTTGGATAATCTGATAGGTCTTGCCTCAAAGTTCCCAAGCCAGTGGGGGCTGGCATAATGAATTCAGCAACAGGTGCAGTTTGTCTTAAGTGGCAGTGTAGAATTGGAGAGTCTTTTTGTCTCTTTGAAGGA
>NW_008433279.1:0-369 GCF_000622305.1 Nannospalax galili | reverse complement strand
TCTTTCTTTCTTTCTTTCTTTCTTTCTTTCTTTCTTTCTTTCTTTCTGATGGGGCTTTTTGCTACTCTAACATTACCCCTCTGAAGAGGTAAACCTAAAATCTTTGAGGGATTAGATAAGAACTCCCAAATACTTCTGTCATTTTTGTCCTTTGGAACAGAATATGTTGCTAAGACGCCCAAGGACATTTTAACCTTTAGCCAAGAAACTGGCAACTTTTCTTTGGGGTGTTTTTACCCCTAACTGCCTAGCCAATACCTACCTCCTATTCTTATCACATCATCCTCCGAAGAGCTAACCCAAATTATTGATAGGGAATTGGGATGCAGACCGCTCTGGCTTCTTCTATGCTGAGCAGGAACGCAGGGT
>NW_008433278.1:0-373 GCF_000622305.1 Nannospalax galili | reverse complement strand
CAGAGATCCTCTTGCCTCTGCCTCCCAAGTGCTGGGACTATAGGCTTGCACCACCATGCCTGGCTTCTTATTTTTTTAAAGCATCATGCTTTAAAGGTTTGTATGTTTTCTGTGGGAGGGTTGAGCTCCTTTAGAAATTACTTGACTGTTATTAGAAGCTGAACCTTCCCAAGAGTTTTGACTTCAAAGTGTCTAAACCTAACCTGCACAGCACAGATGTTACAAATAAGGACATGTAACTAGAGTTGATTATTTATGCACTTTATAGCCTTGGAAGGGAGGACTGCTGAATCCTCCTATAGCAATTGTGAACACTAGGTACATTTTCTGTTTTACTCTTTTCTCCAATTTTTATTTTATTTTATTGTTTTTT
>NW_008433277.1:0-373 GCF_000622305.1 Nannospalax galili | reverse complement strand
GATGGTGGTAATGGTGATTATGGTGATGTGATGGTGGTGATGGTTGTGATGACTATGGTGATGGTGATGATGATAGGGCTGATGGTTATGGTGATAGTGAAAATGGTGATGATGATGATGATGATAATGATGATGTGGTGGTGGTGGTGGCGATTATGGTGATAGTGATGATGATGGTAGTCATGATGGTGGAGATGATGATTATAGTGATGGTGATGGTGGTAATGATTGTGATGACTATGGTGATGGTGGTGATGGTGGTGGTGATGATAATGCTAGTGACAATGATGATGATGACGATGATGTGCTGGTGATGATGGTGATAGTGATGATAGTGGTCATGGTGGCAGTGAGCAAGATGGTGGTGGTGGTG
>NW_008433276.1:0-373 GCF_000622305.1 Nannospalax galili | reverse complement strand
AGATTTCCCAGGCTTGTGGATGTCAGGTTCTCAGCTGATTTCTTTCTTCTACTTGGACCCCTGGGTTTGGTTATATATTCAGCATAGTGAAGTAGTTAGGAGTGCAGGCTTTGAGCCCAGACTGACTTTGCCTTCAGTAGTCTTGAACCCTTGAGTAAGCTACTTAACTTCCATGTCTCAATTTCCTTACTTGTAAAATAGAAGTGATTATACCTGTGTTATGGTATTGTGGAGCGTCAATAAAATACACATGCCAAGGGCTTAGAACGGTGTCTGTTAGGTTTTGGAGTGCAGAATACAGGAACAGTAGGAGAGAAAGAAAAACCACAACTGACCTCAGACAGGACTGCATTTATTCAAGTGCAGTGAGTGA
>NW_008433275.1:0-373 GCF_000622305.1 Nannospalax galili | reverse complement strand
ATGGCTTTGACCCTGAGAGGCCTGAGTAAGAAACCAGCCCTCCACACAAGGACCCGCAGCCCTCAGCCTTGGCACATCTCCTCTGTTTGTCGGGCCTCATTTTTCCTTTTGTGAAATGAGAAGACTGATGTTAAACTGAGAGGCTTGTTGATAGGATTAAAGGAATAACGTGTGTAGAAATGAAGCACCTGGTCCTTTATACCATCTAGTGTAAATAATTGTTGGTCATTTATTCCTTTTTCTTCTTTACCTTACTATAAAATAGAAGATTTGGCCTACTTTATTAGAAAGGATGCCAGAAAGAGGTTTTTGTGTCTAATCTTGGCCCATGAGGCCTTACAGAGTCAGGGTTTTCAGTTACTTATTTAAATTT
>NW_008433274.1:0-373 GCF_000622305.1 Nannospalax galili | reverse complement strand
AATCCAATTAAAGAGTGGTTGGTTACTCCCATAATATTTGTGCCACTATTGTACCAGTGGGCGTATCTATCTTGCCAAGTAAGTTGTTATTGTAGTTCACAGGATTCATAGCTGTGTAAGGATGATGATTAATTTTCTTTTCCAGTACCAAGCATAGCACCCTCCAGCACTATGGATGCTAGCCAGTAGTGATGAGGCTTTAAAGTCAGCACAGCTTGATTTCTCCTTGTTTTTTCTAAAGCTCATGTATAAAATGTCTTAAGCAGTGGGTGTTACCATTTGGTTCTGGCGGGTAACAAGAGCAGAGGCAATGACCAGTATTTTTTGAGGGTCTATGGATCCCTGATCAACAGCTTCTACAGAGAAGTCCATT
>NW_008433273.1:0-373 GCF_000622305.1 Nannospalax galili | reverse complement strand
TTTTTCATGCAGTAGATGGCAATTAATACAGAGACCCACAACTGATCCATGTGCAGAGAATAAAAGACTGCAGTGTGCTTACTGCTAAATAGGACATCTATATCACACCCTTCCCTCCCAAGGCTCAGGAATCATTGCAGAAGAGGTGCAGGAAAGATTGTAATAGCCAGAGGTGGTAGATGACTGCAAGAAAACAGTATTTTCCAGACACTAGGGTAGTTATTCATACAAATTCACAGCAATGGTGACAGCATCCAAGTCCCATGCAAGCTCAAGCCAGACAAATTCCAAGCATAGGCAAAGGTGAATAAGAAGCCCCAATTCTAGCTGAGCATATTGGTTTCTTTTCTGTTGCTGTTATTTAAAAAAAAAA
>NW_008433272.1:0-373 GCF_000622305.1 Nannospalax galili | reverse complement strand
TGGAACTGGCTTTGTAGACCAGGCTAGCCTCAAACTCACAAAGATCTGCCTGCTTCTGCCTCCTGAGTGCTGGGACTAAAGGTGTGTGCCCCCTTGCCTGGCAGTTACTAATTTTTTTAGTTTTCACTAAGGCATGGCGGTACCTGCCTTTAGTCCCAGTATTTGGGTGGGAGAGCCAGGAGGATGTCTGTGAAATAGAGGCCAGCCTGGTCTACATATTGAGTTCCAGGCCAGCTAGGGCTACAGGAAGACCCTGTCTTGAAAAGACAAAAACAGCCATGGTGGCACACACCTTTAATCCTAGCACTTGGGATGAAGAAGTAGGCAGATCTTTGTGAGTTTGAGGCTAGCCTGGTCTACAAAGCCAGTTCCA
>NW_008433271.1:0-373 GCF_000622305.1 Nannospalax galili | reverse complement strand
TTGCCCCAAATCACATATCCTTCCTTTACATTTTTGCCCCATGTAACCATATAGCATCTGCTATAAAGTTGGGCAGACTGAGTGTTCTAGGGTAGGAAAAACTTGAACTCACACTAATTGAGTTTCTCAAATAAGGAATGAAGATAAGACCAAGAGTCAAGTGCTTTGATCCAGTATACCAATTTTATGACATGTATATCATCTTAAATATTTTTTATTTATATATTTTTTTATTTATTAATTTTATGTGTATGTGTGTATTGCCTACACCTAGGTAAGTGCACCCGTGTCGTGCAATGCCTGCGGCAGGCAGAAGAGGTTGTCTGATTCCCCTGGAACTGGAGTTACGGACAGTTGTTAGCTGCCATGTGGG
>NW_008433270.1:0-373 GCF_000622305.1 Nannospalax galili | reverse complement strand
GATTTAGCCTGTCCATCAAATCCACTTCTTGGCCCTTTTCCCTTTCTGGCATACATTTCCCTCTAGTATATCCTCCCTGTCAGAGCCTTAGATGTGGAATCACATCTGCTCATTAGGACTCCCTAAATGGGTGCCCCCATGCCAGCCCCTTTCCTCCCAGGGGAGTCCCGACCCTGTTTCTAGAACTGACTTGCTAACATTCTCTCATTTTTGTCCTTTGCAGGACTTTTTGCAATGGAACGAGATTTGGCCAACATCCTCCAACTCTGCTCAGAGGCCTACAGACTGGAGTCATGAAATTATTAGAGCAAGTTCCCTTCTATCCCAGTGATTTCTTTAAGGGTTGTTATAGGAAAAGAATTTATCAATCATG
>NW_008433269.1:0-373 GCF_000622305.1 Nannospalax galili | reverse complement strand
GATTTAGCCTGTCCATCAAATCCACTTCTTGGCCCTTTTCCCTTTCTGGCACACATTTCCCTCTAATATATCCTCCCTGTAAGAGCCTTAGATGTAGAATCACATCTGCTCATTAGGACTCCCTAAATGGGTGCCCCCATGCCAGACCCTTTCCTCCCAGGGGAGTCCAGACCCTGTTTCTAGAACTGACTTGCTAACATTCTCTCATTTTTGCCCTTTGCAGGACTTTTTGCAATGGAACGAGATTTGGCCAACATCCTCCAAGTCTGCTCAAAGACCTACAGACTGGAGTCATGAAATTATTAGAGCAAGTTCCCTTCTGTCCCAGTGATTTCTTTAAGGGTTGTTATAGGAAAAGAATTTATCAATCATG
>NW_008433268.1:0-373 GCF_000622305.1 Nannospalax galili | reverse complement strand
GAGCCTCAAGTGGGGCCTCAGACATATACTTGATACCCAAGGGGAATGCACATAGTTCCCTTAGTGATGGGACCCTCACACGTTCTCCCTCTGGTCAAGACCACATCAGCCCTCCCACTTCTGAACTGAGGGTGAAGGTCTGATATAAACTGTTTAGAAAGGTAATACTGAGTCTCTTTTTGAAGGACAGTGTGAGGCCCCTTAGGGAGGAAGTTGGTGTGAGGCTCTTTTGTACCCCCCCTGACCACTGGGGCCCAAGACCTATTGTGTCTGAAGAGCTTGACAATGTTCCATTGTGTCCAAAGGGGCCAAAGGCCTGTCGCCTTTTAGAAAATGGGCCTCAACCCTCTGTCTCTCTCTACCTAAGGAGACC
>NW_008433267.1:0-373 GCF_000622305.1 Nannospalax galili | reverse complement strand
ACAGAGAGTATTGAAAATATGGACTATTTACTGAACAAGATAAGGTCACTAGACCCAATCCATTGAAAAGGATCTATAAGCAGACGTTTTTCAGAATAAAATGAACATGACCTTATGGCATGCAGTATGACTTCACACATACTAAAGATATAGAGGAGATTTCATGCAGGCAATACAATATCTATTGAAAATGTGCCTTTGAAACCACAAAGTAAGAACAGAAGAAAGTAAAACTAATAAGGACAAAATATTTGGCACAGACGATAACAAGGTCAATATTTCTAAGAACAACGGTGAAGTTCACAAGAACTAAAAGTCATGATGTTACCTATGACAAAGCATGCAACAGTACTTGTCTGGTTAGCAAACGTGT
>NW_008433266.1:0-373 GCF_000622305.1 Nannospalax galili | reverse complement strand
AGCGATCTCTCTCTCCTGGCTCCCACCATCTCCTCCCCCCTTATGCTGTTTAATTAATTAATTAATTTATTTATTATTTATTTATCTATTTACTTATTTATTTTTATTATGTGTATGAGAACTGTTTGCATGTATAGAAATGCACCTGTGCAGGAAATGTCTGTGGCGATCAGAAGAGGGCGTCGCATCCCCTGGATCTGGAGTTATGGACTATTGTTAGCAAAAAGTCTGCCTCTAATAAATCTGTAAAACCTGAGTGTATAAAGCAGATGTCAGCTGATGTGGCTCAACAGGCACTGAGAGATTGAAGGACGAATACTCCTTTCTGCTGGGCCACCCTGAGTTACTGCTTTCAGCCACCCTGTCTCCCAGC
>NW_008433265.1:0-371 GCF_000622305.1 Nannospalax galili | reverse complement strand
TGTCACCTGCCACCTCTGATTAGAAGATGGTCCTGTCACCTGCTTCTCTGATGTACAGTTGTGTCACCTGCCCCCTCTGACGTGCACATGGTCATGTCTCCTACCCCTTCTGACGTACAGAAGGTCATGTCACCTGCCCCCTTTCACTTACAGGTGGTCTTGTAACCTACCCAATGTGACTTGCAGATGGTCGTGTCACGTGCCCAGTTTGACGTGCAGATGGTCGTGTCACCTGCCCTCTCTAACGTGCACATGTTCGTGTCACCTGCCGTCTCGGTTGTGCACATGGTTGTGTCACTTGCCCTCTTTGACATGCAGACGATCGTGTCACCTGCCCTCTCTGCCATAAAGATGGTCGTGTCACCTGCCCT
>NW_008433264.1:0-373 GCF_000622305.1 Nannospalax galili | reverse complement strand
CCCTCCTCTCCTCAGTGCATGCACTCAGACCACCATAGGCGCTGCAAGATTTCCCATCTTTTCTCTCACTTGCCTGATGGCTATCATTCCTATAAAGTTGGGGACTTAGGAGATAGCTCACCGGGTAAGAATGGTTGCTGTGCAGGTATGAGAGCCTGAGTTCAACTCTCCACATGAAAAACTAGATGTGGTTGTACATGAGCCTGTAACCTCAGCATTGGGGTTGGGACAGGATAAGAGGATAAGTGGGGTTTGCTGGCTACCAGCCTAGCTTTAGTTTCAGTGAAAAACCCTGTTTCAAAGAAACAAGGTGGACAGGGATAGAGCTGGACACCAGATATTGTCATCTGGCCTCCACACATGCATCTGCATA
>NW_008433263.1:0-373 GCF_000622305.1 Nannospalax galili | reverse complement strand
CGCCACAGGCCTGAGGCTCGCGCTGCCCGGGTAGTGGGGCATAGCCGCGGCACTTCCCCGGCGATCCGCGTGGCGCGTGGCGCGTGGAGGCGGCTGTTCCCGCCCCTCGAGGTGTTCCCTGCGCGTCTGCGGCGCGGCGGGGATCCCACGTGTCCGCGCGTGGAGCGGCTGCGCTGTCCAGGCCTCTCGACTCCGCTGAGCCTCAACCCAGGGCGCCCAACGCCGCACCCCCAACTCGGAGCGCTTGCCGGCTCTAGGCCAAGGCTCCCTGGAGGCGGGGCGGAGGCTCTGCTCAGGCCACGCCTTCCCCGTACAGTCCCCACCCAATCCCGGCGCCAGCCTCGGACCCAGGTCCAGTCACTCTCCATAGGCC
>NW_008433262.1:0-373 GCF_000622305.1 Nannospalax galili | reverse complement strand
TTCTACAGGTGGAGATCCAGTTTTGCCAGCAGCATTTGTTGAAGGTGCTGTGTTTCCTCCATTGTACGTTCTTGGCACCTTTGTCACATATCAGTTGGCTGAAATTGTGTGTACTTCAGTTTGGGTCTTCAGTGATGTTCCGTTGAGCTATGTGTCTGTTTTTGTGATAGTAACATGCTGTTTTTATGACTAGCTCTGTAGTATACCTTGAGATCTGCTATGGTAATCCCCCCAGTGTTGCTCTTTGTGCTCAGGGTTTCTTTGGCTATCCGAAGTCTTGTGTGCTTTTTTTTCCTAATTCTGTGAAGCATGTCATGGGGAATTTGATTGGGATTGCATTGAATCTAGATACTGCTTTTGGTAGGATGGTCAT
>NW_008433261.1:0-373 GCF_000622305.1 Nannospalax galili | reverse complement strand
CATCACAGTGCTCCACAGTGCCATCACAATGTTATCATATGACTTCACAGTGTTCCATTGTGAAATCATAATGCTCCAATATGATGCCACACTGCTACAATGTGTCAACACTCTCACCCCATGTGCCATTATATTGCTCAAGTGTTTCATCACAATGTTACAATATGACTTTACAATGTTACATTGTGACAGCACAATGCTACAATGTGACATCTTAATGCTCTCATGTGCCAACACTATTGCTCCATGTGCCATCACAATACTCTATGATGCCAACAGAATATTACAATGTGATTCATAATATTCCTGTGTGACTTGACAGTGCTCCAATGTGACATCACAATGCTCAAATGTGACATCACAATGTTCAAAT
>NW_008433260.1:0-373 GCF_000622305.1 Nannospalax galili | reverse complement strand
GGTTGCTATCTCTGTCCAGTCTCTAACAAGTAAGAATGTAATGAGAAGAGAACTATACACAAATCAGAAAACAATTGACTGCACTAAATATACGGTTTGTTGGCCACTAAATCTTGGACATTCCAAACTCCACTTCTATGAGGAAAAAAAAATGTTATTTAAATTATCTTAAAAGAAACAAGTTTGGGAAAATTTATGAAGCACATGTAGGCTCTACCAGTAGTAGAGAGAAAAAAAGTGGCAAAAATCACCAAATTCATTTAAGTGCAAATTTATGGGAGGTTAGACTCTGTACTCCAGAATTCTGAATGACCTGTGTATTATAGGGACAGGAGAGAAAGATGCAAAGGAAAAGAATGGGGAAAGAAGAGGG
>NW_008433259.1:0-373 GCF_000622305.1 Nannospalax galili | reverse complement strand
CAGCTGGGGCTACAGGGAGACCCTGTTTCAAAAAGACCAAGAAAAAAAAAACTTAAAAACAATAAAAAGTTGGGTGTGGGGGCTGTAATCCCAGCACCCAGCAGACCAAGGCAGGAAGGTTACAGAGCTGAGAACCACACTAGCTAATAGTGAGTAGCAGAGCAGTTTCTGCAGCAAGATGCTGCTGCTTCAAGGCTCTGCTGTTAAGAGCACTGGCTGCTCACCCAGAGGACCCGAGTTCAGGTCCCAGAACCCATCTCAGGCAGTTCACAACCACCTGTACCTCCAGCCCCAGGGGCTCCAACACCCTCTTCTGGCCTCTGAATGTACCTATATGCACGTGGTACACATAAACACACTCAGGTACACATAC
>NW_008433258.1:0-373 GCF_000622305.1 Nannospalax galili | reverse complement strand
TATTTCCATGGATGTGGAGAAAACTTTAATGAAATGCATTTTGAAAATGGCAGTTTCTAGACACTATTTGTAGAGATACACTGTGCCTCCATCCTTAATCAGTATGTATTCTAAGACCTGGTCTGGAACAATAATCTTAAAAGATAAATAGGGGAAAATGTGATTTCAAAAAAAAAAATCAGTTTGGTGCTCTGCTGTGCCAAGAAGGGAAATATGCCCATGTATTTAAACCATATCATAGATTATTTTCCCAAACGATAACGTGGCCATTGCTGTAACATCCTTCAAATCAAACTTTAAGTATTTACAATTTTCTACCCCGTTGAAATAGTAATAATAACTCCTTTCCTGGGGGTAGGAGAGAGGAGTTAAG
>NW_008433257.1:0-373 GCF_000622305.1 Nannospalax galili | reverse complement strand
TGTATAAAATGAAATATCATATCCACACTTCATTTCCCTCTCCAACTCACCCTGGAAAACCCAACATATCCTCTCCCAACTTTATATCCTTTTTGTACATATTTGTTTGTTTGTTTGTTTTTATGTGTGTGAATGTGTTATGCCTGCATGTGTATAAATGCACCCATGTCCTGCAATGCCCACAGAGAACAGAAGAGGACGTCAGGTCCACTGGAACTGGAGTTACAGGTGTTTGTTAGCCGTCATGTGGGTGCTGGGATTCAAACCCAGGTCTTCTGCAAGAATAGGCAGTGCTCTTAATCACAGAGCCGTTTCTCCAGCCTTATATCCTTTTTAAAAAATAATGCACTAAATCTAATTAGTGTTACCTGTA
>NW_008433256.1:0-373 GCF_000622305.1 Nannospalax galili | reverse complement strand
AAAAACCACTTATTGAGCTGGGCATGGGGTGCATGCCATTGGTCCTAGCACTCGGGAGGCATTGGCAGGTGGGTTCAAGTCCAGCCTGATCTACATAGTGAGTTCCAGGCCAGCTGGGACTTCAGAGAGACCCTGTCTCAAAAAGACCAAATAAACCTCAAAAAACAAAATCAAAACATTTATTCGTGTGTGTGTGTATGTATGTGTATGTATGTATGCCTATATGTGGGTGTGGGTGTCACAGTACACATGTGGAGGTCAGAGGACAGATTTTGGGAGTTCTCTCCTTCTACCACGTAGGTTCCAGGGATCAAACTCAAGTAGTTTACCCACTGAGCCTTTGTTGCCCCGACTTCCTTCTTTTAAAATAGTG